>NW_020312107.1:0-91524 GCF_002999335.1 Cyclospora cayetanensis | reverse complement strand
CAAACCCATGAATTTCAATTTCAGAATCAAGATGCAGACCCTTGGAATTCCCGGGTGTCCTGACGGGTGGTCAAGTGGAAAGGCCGTACTGCAATTGGTTAAACTTGTTCCAAAGTTGCGTCAATTCTTTGAAGGCGGAGCATGGTCCTTTTTCAGCACCACTGTTATAATGAAAAAAGAGCACGTGTGTGCCGTCGCGTACCACTGTTGCCTCGTAATAGGTGAGGCGCTTGCCGTCTGTGCTTGGCTGCTTTTGAATGTTTCGACTGGGTACTAATACATCAGGCAGGTAAAGATGTCATCCAGCTCTCTTGGATGGACTGGCGCATCTTCAGTAGACCTGCTGATGCATCTTAGATGGGACATGAATAGGTCCAAAAGGCATACTGTTCTACTCGATTAAATATGTGCGAGTGTGGACCGCCGTCTGTTGCCTGTCATCACGGTGAATGGGTATATGATAGAAAGCGTCTGTGAAGTCAAGGACCTAGTAGACGGTGCACCCGTGTAAGGTTCCAGTCACTCCTCGCATGGGGCATCAAAAGTTTGCTTCACACTGGTTTTGTTCCGGAACTTGAAGTTAACGCACATGATCCCCGTTTCATCCTTTTTTGGCACCAACACCAAGGTATTGAAACGCACTGGTCAACTTTCCGCTTTGACCGCACACCAAAGCATACGGGTGCCGCTCAATCTTCGCTCAGTGCGGCTGGGGCTGCCGGTACTGCAAAACATAGCTTGGGGCTCCAGTGGATTATCTCGGTACCGTGGGCTGGCAAGCGGAAGTGGCCAGCTGTTGGCAGCTCGTCATCATCAAGCAAATCCCCGAGTTCCTCCGTTAAAACTTCCCCATCGATTTTTCTAATAAGATATCAGTGGTAGAAGCAGTAAGACGGGGTTCTTACAAAATAACGCTGCCTTTTTTGTTGTGCTGAATTAGCATTAATACTCTGTCCCACATCCTTTGAGCATGAACCCCTCACCATGGATGACATGAGCGCTGTCTGAGATACCACAGTTGCTTTTTCCCCAGACACCAGGCACTGTACCTTCCACAGAAAGCAGTGGTGGATGAAGCCGCGCCTTACATTGGATAACCTATGGCATGACTAGGATTACCACAGGATGCATGGGCACAACAAACAGGTTATGGATTACGGTGGTAGGGATCGACCCCATTTCGGAGTGAGACTCATATATTCTGGGTCTCTCAATTATTGTGCTCTGCCCGTCAGCGAGCCTGAGTCTTGGGGACTGTCCTAACGAGGGAGCAGCAAGATTATATTTCTGCACACTCCTCGGATAACAGATTCACTCTACATCCGGCCTCACGTACGGCCAACATTTCTTGATTATACTTTTGAGCTATGTCGGTGCTAGATTAAGCCATAGTGGGGCTCCAGCCACACAATTATGCTCTTCAACCCTCTTCACTGCGCCGTAACCTGCGTGGGGCTTTCCGTTTACTTTATGTGCCATCTTTACTGGACAAGCAGCTTGGTTCAGCTGGATCTAGGAATCACGTTAAATACCTTTGAGCTTGTCCAAGCATTACAGCTCTGGGTTACAGGATTAAAGTTTCCACTGTAGGAGTAGGCGCGTTGCTAGGGAGCTGTTTGGAGCTGTTTCGGAGCGGGGGTTTTCTATGACTGTACTCTCGTCCACCCTCGACTATAGCCAGAGCCGCTTAACAGAGCCTCGGTATTCTAGTTCCACTCCGTTTCATGGCTCAGGCTCATTTGATCCTGAATTCTCAAGTAATCCATCATTTTAAAACCGTTCTATTTCCATTGCCATAGGATTAATTTTCAACGCTGGTGCCAAAAAGTAAGGCTATTGAAGGACAAGGCAACTTGACCAAAGCCGGAAAAGCGTTGAAGAAAATTCGAAAATCCCACAGCATTCATAGCCATTAGATAAGAAGGGAAGATTTTAATCGAAAGGTGTGGTGCCAACTTTAACGATTCACATTGATATCAGTAGGAAGAGATATAACTCAAAAAATTAAGCAGATTTATAACGAAGGCCTTGAGTTTTTTTGAAGTTAATCACCTTTCTTTTTTCTCCGTGTACCGCAGAGTTCCCGAAATGAAGGGAGAGTACCAGGTAGGGCGTGTGCAGCCGCATCTGCTACGCAGTCCAACCAATCAGATCCAGCTGGCCATAGGAGTAAGAGCACGCACAAACAACATGGCATCTACCTGTATCCAGCTCACAGTACTCGGCAATCATTCAGGTATACGACTAGACAGATCAAATAGTCCTTTAAAAATTTTGAATCAAACATATCGAGTGTTGTAGAAACTGGTTAAATGTAATTTGGCCTGTTGCATGCTTCCTCGTAAATATCAACTGGATGCTTTGCTAGTGGTAGAGTGCAGCATAGGGCTACCTCTAGGAAATCCATAAAGTGAGCCTCCAGTTAATCCCAATCAATACAACTCATGTGTCATTTTCTAAGAGCTGTGCCCTATCTGTACCCTTACTCCTCACGGCCTTCACTTAAGGAGAAAAACAACAATGCCACAGGTAGCTCAACCTTTTGAAATGTTTGGACGTTGCACACCCTAGATGAGCACGTTGATCCAACATACATTCTTCAAGTATGCAGGTAACACTGTTCTGCATCAGACAGGACAAAATAACAGACCATCTCACGGAATAGTTCTTGAATAAGTGTTGACTAATGCGCTAAGTGTAGGAGGAACTGTCTAGCTGTTGCTTTCCCACTACATGCACAAGCTACGGTCCTAAAAACATACTAGCGAAGGTGCCTCGCATACTCACATACTTTGCACGGGGTTTGAATGGCCCGTTGCATATGAACGAAGTGGTGCCCTGAAATATGGTTTTTCTGGGGTGACCATCGTAAATGTGGCTCGTATGGACGGCATATGCCAGTGCAAGAACGAAACGTAAGAGCACACGTGGACTAAACTTGTGTGCAGCTACATCAAACACAAAAATTACCACAGGAATATGAAATTGTAGTAGAACTAAGTTCCGACGCATTGGTTTCCCAAAGGAGCAGAAACTCGCTATAGCTGCTTCCGTGCTCCAAGCATGCTTCTCAAGATTCGAAGGTGCAGAAGGCTAACGAAATAGCGGAACCCGATTTTAAAAGTCGTACTGCACCGAGAAAGACCTTCATGACTACTCGCTGGTTTATTCTTACTGATGTAGCACAATTTTTCTCGAGCGCCTGACGAGATGCCTGGCATTTCAAGCACTGCGAAGTTGTCCCTCGTGAATTTACAAGAGGCTACAGTTCTTACCAAAATTCAAAGTACTATTATTTTAATACTGTGCAGTAGCTACAATTGGTTTTGCAAGGGCTTTCTACGACAGCTTACGCACGCCACACTGCACTGGGCCAGCACCGACCATTGGGTCACGGGTTCACGCTGGTCTAGCGTGATTCCATATCAACAGCTTCACAGAAGCCACTAAAATTCCTGGTTCCTTCAAACTTGGGAAGATTTTAAGTCGCAATTTTTATACATTGACCTCCTAATAAAGCTCAGCATACCTTGTTTTCAATTCACGTTCCATTGCAGGACGCATGCCGGTGTCTGGGCAGTTTTAATCGACGGTGGCAACTCAATAAGGAACAAGCTGTCTTCATTTACTGGTAAGCCTAATGCGCTGACATTGATTTGATATGTTTCATTGGGTAGGGCCTGATTAGTGTTTCATCAAGCAGAGCTCAGCTTTCTGTTTCTTCGCAAACCGTTTTCCCACGATTGGAGCTATTGCAGTATCGACGCGCAGTTCATGCCTTCAAAATTTATAAAAAAACAGTGGGTGCTTAACTGCAGACGGCTATACTATCAGGCAAAAGAGCTGGCAAGATGGATTTGGACGCAGAGCGTCCCGTCCCCCGCTTGCCTTGCTCCACACGCAAGAATACGCTGGTCCACGTTCCCCAAGGCAAAGCCCAGAAGTTCATAAGGACTACAACGACATCTCAGAGGATAGACACAATGAGCACTAGTTCCAGTACCTCACAACCCTTCGTTCCGATTACGAAAGCTTTCAAAAACGGATTCTACGTGGCCTCGACTGCCAGGTCCCCGTTGGAAACCGAAGTACCGGCACAGTCTACCCTGTGGGCTCACAAGCCTGCCGCCGAAATATCGTCGCGGTACACAGTAACACCATGGGGTAATCATTACTCATGCAAGTGATCACCTTCCTCTTACTCCGGTTTGCGCAGTACTGTGCAACACTATGCCTAATGATGCATTCTGAAGTCCCTTTGTCAACTGGTCCTGGAGCTAAGAAAGCTCAGTACCTGAAAGCCTGGCCTTTTGCTTCCTCTTTTAATCTCTTGGCAGGAAAAGTGCTGCTACGGGTGCTGGCGCTAATTGGATGCATCATCCCCGCTGCCAAGGCGGAAACTGCAATAACGGAAGCGAGCGCCGTCGCAGAAGCAGCGAGATCCACATGGAATCCCTTAGGGAATTCGGACTCTTCGACCTTTCACGGTTCAAGATTGTCAGGTACAAGTTTACCTTCTTGCACCGCGTATATCACATAGTTGCCTGCGAACACAATTGATAAAACCATGATTGCCCCCCAGAATAGACTTTTCCATATATTGCGTGCGTGCAGCTATCTACCCAAGCTTCTCAGAAGAAGAAAGCTACGAGAAGAATGGCAAGACATCACCAAGTGGCTTTAGGGCACGGGAAGCTTGCAGAAGCTTTGTGGCTCATGCAGGCTTGTAAACGCGCCACACTTTATGTTTTATTTGCCACCGACAAAGCCTGTGCCGATATTTTCGTGCTATCTCCTTATTCAGTGGTACTCAGATCTCGTGCGGATACATGAATCAACGTCTTTGTCACAAAAATTTAGAAAACGTCTGATTCGCGCTGTTCTGACGCATTGCTTTTGTAGAGCAAACCCCAGCCAAGTCGGTGTTTGAAGGAGAAAGCAAAAAGGGTAAAACGAAAAACAGATTTTTAAGGAAGATATTTGGTAAATTTAGCTCTTTAGGAACTTCTAGAGAGCATCTTGTACATTCCGTTGATGAGGAAGCGGGGACCTCTGCCAAGAAAATCCACGAAGGTGAGGGCATGCCAAACATCTACCTCGGTGGAACTGCCGCTGCGGCGGTCATAAAATAATGGGCTGGTAGCAAAAACTTTTTTTTGTATTCTACGGGCAGGCAAGAAGCGGTCTACGCCTCCAGAAAAATCAAGGGAAAAGCCATTGAAAAGAGAGAGTACTGATGGTGCGTTTTTTGTTCCACGACTTAGTGCTCAACTACCTTAGTCTTGACTGATAACACATGGATCAGCGCAGATAGTTCTCAATAGTCCATGATGCTAATGAAACGAGAACGTAAAACTGTAGTGGCTCGCAGCGTTGCAGCTCATGAATAGTATTCCAGTGTTATTCTTTGGCATTCACATGGGGTCGTAGAGATTCCAGTACAGCTAAACTTAAGCAGTGACCTCTTGACAACTTTAAAGAAGTGCGAAAGAGTGAGCTGTGACCACCTTCGGTTGCATTGTTGTCCTCAGTCCAAATCGAAACTCTATTCGATATAAACCTTGAAGATAGAATCAAGGATGTGGATTATGCTATCACCAGAGGCATAGAAAAAGGCAAGCCTTGTTTTTGAACTGGAAAACAGTGTAATTATGCTGTACAGCTCAAAGGCACATTGGCCCGAATATAGATTGTTTTCATGTTCCGAGAGCTGCGGTCGAATTCAAATCTGCCACTCAGGGCTTAACGAGAAGAAAGAGATACTTGAAGCACTCGAAACAGCTACAACAGATGGTGTCTCTTGCTTTAAAACGATTGTTGACAGTCCTCCACAGGAGGGACGCTGGGCTTTTCTTCACGAGCTTCAGTCAATTCGTCAGGGTCTGCTGATATACGCAGCATCACAAAAAGTGCTTACAGACTTGGTACATCTTACTGGTGAGTTCAATGATGCGACAAACTATTTAAGTGAGCTAGCTTAGTATCTGCAGAACAGCTTAATTACACCGCTTACTGTGCTGAGCAATCTCATAGTGCCTCAGTCATTGGTTTTTCTGTCGACTGCGTCCTTGTTTCCCAACAGGCAATAAGGAAAATAATTTATTGAATGGTGAGCTGCTATAATTATCAATGGTCAATGCATAAAAGGCAATAGCTTCTCGCCAAGCCCAGAGTGCACGGAGCAGCTTGCACTACCTGTCGGCATGTTTGCGAAATTGGTGCTACCTCTCCAGGCGTTTCGTCTAATGTGAAACCGGGAAACAGGGTTAAGCTGCTGGATAAGTATAAGCAAGCGGGGGAGCGCGTTTTCACTGTCAGCGCTGTAAACGATAACCTAGTCACCCTCCAAGATATTGACCATGCGGTGGACTTGAAAGACACCATTGTCACCGGAGACCCAAGTTAGTTTAAAGCACTCCATTCCATGAACTCAATTAATTTCCGTGCCTCATATCAGATGGACTACGTAGAAGTGTTCAAACCATATGATTTCGTAACTATTGCTGAATGCACTGTGATTCCAGTTGAAGTTGGTTTTGTTGACACAACATTAACAAACAAATGGAAGAATCTTGAGCGCGAAGATCCAGTAATTTTTTCAAAGTTTCTAGAGTTCGCTAGCGATCACGGGTACGGGGAGGCCCTGGAATCTGCGAGACGGACTGCAAAACTCGGAAGCCTCTTGCAAGCCTTAGCCGAAAATTCCGATGGTCAGTCCACTCATATTTGGGCACGAAGAAATACAGTTGTTCACTTTGCTCTTGGACCAATGCACTACTTACTCATGATTAGGTTAGACACACTGTCTTGCATATATATTTGCCTGTTTGCAGTTTTCCGCTTGCTCGTTGACGCACGCAAGATGCTCGGAGCCCCCCTAATTCCTTACACAAATACGGCGCAGACTGGCAAAGGGTGGAAGGACATCTCTAGGACCTACCCCATGTTCAGCGCCCTCGAATCAATGAAAAGCAAGCCACATGCCCTAAACTAACTCCAGTCCTGCCGAAAAAACAGACTACCATGAACATGTGAATACTCTTCAGGTCATCTCAGTAGACTGCAATATGCCTGTGTTTGTCAATCATTCTGCAGTGATTGAGATCTTACAGATTATACTAAAGCATCACGCTTTCCCCGCTTGCTTATCTTTGAATACCCCCAATCTCATGACACAAGACAGCTTACTTCTAGCGCGGCTCTTGGAAATGTCAACGGTGGGCTCAAGGCTGATGAGCCCAGTTGTTCAGTCGCCGCATGAAAATCCGGTGTCCAAGGTCATTTTGTCACCAGGGGCGACTCCAATGCATACGTTAGACAAGAATACCGCGCTGGAGGAGCAGTGCTTGGTTGGTACATTTACTGAGCTTGGGCTCAATGCAGCTGCCATGGATGGTCTCAGTTGTCGCGAGCTATGGAGTACTGGAGAAGCACGGAAACAGATCCCCTGTAAGCATGGTTTCACCAAAGGGCAGTGCAACTCCGTTTCGTACACCTGACTTGCTCGTTAAAATGTGAATTTACATGTGATGTACAATGTGGTTTTGGCTGCTGTGCAGCATACAGCCAACAAGCTCACCAGAACCTCCAAAATATAGAATCTGTGTGTTTCACCGATGGTTCCAGCGAGGCTCATCCTGGTAAGTCATTATTGTTCACGTGCAATGCTGCGTGGAGTGCAGCTTCAAAGCAAGGTGATCATTCAGTTTCAGACAATTAGTTTGAATGGTTTCGCAGAGTTGATACCACAGAGCCTGATGAAGCAATGTAATCAGACTTGCTTAGTGAAGGCATCTTTAAGAGAAGGATGGCTAAATAAGAATATGAAGAAGCAACGGAAGAAATACAAGCTCAGTCACCACTATTTGAGGATCGGAGATGGTAAGCATTTGCATGAACATTGATGCGGATTCTAATTTTTCAACTATATCTGGTTCAGACGGAGCACTCCTTTATTTATCCACACAACAGCTTTGGTGCGCTGCCTCTGTATACAGCGGTGCGCATGACAACACATTACTCACGGAAGGAAATTATTGAGCTAGATAAAAGGGTTGCAGCGGCATGGGAAGCGGCAAGGCTTCTCCTGGTCTCTACTGAGGAGCAAGCTGAAAAGTTGCTAGCTGCTGGCCAGCGTGGTCCTGAGTCTGCTGCCCTGGCATCATCGGTCGACCCCAACGAACAGGAAGGTGAAATTCAGGGCTCGCAGTCTACCGCTGCTTCGGCGGTTGCATCTGCATCACCTGACACGCAAACCACAAGCTTTCTTGAGGACGGAAGAAAAAAGCAGAAGAGCAAAGCGCGCCAGCTCAGTGTAACTACGCAACTTCCACCATTCATTACTGGCGGCGACGTGAATGTTAACACTTTAAATTTCCTGGTCACAGCCCGGGTGTCCAAACGACTTTCCGAAACAGAACTATTGAACCCAGCGCTCTTGGCTTCCGGCATATTTGAAGAAATTCGCGGTTATGTGAGTGATGCTGGGGCAGGGCTTGAAAATACTAAAAAGCAGAGGAACCTAGCAAAGGATTCCGATGTATTCAGTGCCATCTACAAAGTCCTAACTTGTGGATTTGAAGGAGACCTACTGCCTCCAACCAATGCTCCATACGCTTCAGTAGCATTGCAAGTTGGTAAGTCACTTGATGTTGAATCATCAGCCGATTAATTTTTCCCTTAACTCATTGTTCCGGCCGAAACCTACTTAGTATTGGGTCTACTCGTAGCTGTGCTCCACTATTACTCACCTTTTAAATGACGCGCCTGTCTGCATGGCTGTTTCCTTGTATTTCCAACATTCAGCTGGCTTTTTGCGGGTTGAATTGGAGGAAAGCAAATCGTTCCCGTGGGAGAAAGTGGTACAAGCTACCGGAGATGGTGCATTCAAGGAGAAGCAGTATGCGGCTGCAGCAAAGCATCTGAAAGCAAAGGCACAAAAGTTTATTAACCTGTTTACGCCATGTGTGACTGTGGTGGATGATGCCGCTCAACTACTTAAGCTACCAGATCGTTCGAAGACCAAAGCAAGGGTTGCCAAAAAGCTTAAAAATGTATTCAAGCACAGAAGGAAAACACTTGCAGCAAGCCCTGAGTTGTGCAAAAACAGCGGGGAACTGCATCAACTCTCCCGTATGTTGGTAACATGGTGGGTGCATGGTTCCGCACCACGACAAGAGGATAAAGAAGGCCATAAACATCATCGTACTGTGGCGGACACCTTCAAAAGTGCTAGGCTACTCTTTGCCTCCTTCGTCTTCCAAAATGGTGCGCCTTCCGAATTGCAATTAAACGTACATTTTATGTCGTGCCATCGCCATCTCGCTGAGTCGGTGCAGTTAGTTTGCTGCGTATCATTTTCCAATGTGTCAGGCCACGATCAGAAAAAGATTGCAACGGAAATATTTCAGGCTGGCTGCGCAAAGAACAAGTTTTCCGTACCAGACGGCTGGGCTTTAAAGGCAAGCAAGCAGGACGCCGGCTCACTAGAGGTCTCCTTTGCGGATATCAAAAAGGGTGTTGATGCTAGCCTGATGTATCTGACAGCACACTTGGGCTTCCTAGACATTTCTGATTGGTCACTACCAATGAGGGCAGCCCAAGAGCTTGCCGATGCGTGTGGGAAGCATGCTGTGGTGCCAATGGATATGTTGATTGACTCGGCTGCCGGAAATATATTGAAGAGTTACCAATGCATCATTCTTCAAAGTGAGGTCGGCATACCGACTGGCTCAATGGGCATGAGTACTGAGACCGTCATCTTCCGATGTGCATAACAGGGAAATGATTTCAAGCATTTCAAACCTCCTCAGCAGAATAGCTATCTCTGTAGCACTGAGTTTGGTGTTGCTTTCAGATGAAGGAATTAAGGTTCTTACACAAGCTTTTGGCAAAAGCGCTAAAGCTGTGGATAAAGCTTACCTCAAATATGTATTCACCTTCCTTGCCAGCGTACATGCTTGGAAAGGCTCATCTCGTACAAAGCACGGGTCCCTTGTCGATTTGTTCAAAAAGTATGAGAAGACTCCGACAGATTCGGAGAAACAAGATGTACTGGCGCAGTGGAATATGAATTTTCCAGAACTTGAATGCCCGTGGAAGCGTAACAAAAGGATTCAAAAGAGCATGTTAAAAAAGGGCACTGGTGAGATCATGAATTGGGGAACAAGTAGCAAGTGTTCAAAAGGTAAAGAGTTCCACGCCATGTATCTGCCTACATATCGAATTGCATGGGGCGCTGTGCATTGCTCTGCAGCGTATAAAACTCCTCATCGTGACCTGGGCAAAGCTGCTTCCAGACTTACGGACTACCACTGCCCAGGTATGGCTCCCCCGAAACAACCCTCACAAAAGAGGTCTGACTTTGTCACGCGACTGAACTTGCACTCGCTTGCGTGACTAAACCAAACGCCGTGTGCATCGTGCATCTCAGCTGATATAGCACTTCGCATCGAAGACCTTTCCGGCCTAGCAAAACCTGACGAGGCACAAGGGTGTACCGGAGACTCCGCTGAATGTATGGCATCCGAATACAACGCGGAGCTCTCGTACAGCCTCTGAGGGTGGAAACATCCTTACTTCTTGTAACAGCTGGAGATACTAAGGGCTCCAAGAGTTGAGGCCCATCTCCTTGCCCTTCAAGAATTTGTGACGCATTCCTCCTGGTCCGAGGAAAAAGAGAGCATTCCATATATTAATGTTTAACAATATGGTGCCTTAGCAGGAGTGCACCAGCTCCCGCCGAGCAACTTTTGTTTTTATGCCAATAAGTTTTTCAATTTACAAAGTGTGTAAGGTGGTAAAGACGTGTCCTGCACAATGGGCTGTATCCACGTAAGCGTTGTGGCGTAGTATCGAGTAGTCTGGTGAATAATTAATATGCCGCAGTGTGCCGGTGATCAGCAGTTTGGCAACATTTTGGCGGTGAACGACCTAGACACGTCTGGGTAACCCAACCGGCAGCGATTTGCTGTACTGCTTTCAAGCACAGGCTTTAGGACTAGCTTGTGTATTGACAGTCGAGGGAGCAAGTTTCATTCATTCTAGAAACTAGAACGATCCTCTCGGGGAGGCGTATACCGGTCCCATCTCATTGACCCCGTCGCAGTAAGGCGAGGTCTAAAGCTAGAAGCTACGGCTGCTCCACAGATACCACAGCACCGAGTTTGCTGGATTGTTGGTGGCTTCGCTCTCTTCCTGTTACGACCAATCCACTCAAGGCGTGGAATCCAGCAAAGAGTAATGCCAGCCATACCACGCGTCCGGGATTGGTACAAAGACCTACGCCGGAACCAGGTTCAGATATTGCGGTCCTAGGAACGTTGCGCTGACCCGGTGAGGTGGCTTATGCCATTTCATTACTGCAGACTTTCAGGCACGAGCTGGAAGCTCACAATGCGTGCGGAATACCAATGCTCTTAAAGAAGTTAGGTCTTGCAGTCATTACACATATTACAATGAGTGAGCACATGCAATGGACAACTCTGCAGGCAAATGAGTACCAAACAGGGCATATCTTGCCATTTGATGCATTATAGAAGCTTGATGAGCAATCGTGCATGCAACCGGGGAGCTTAAGTAGACTTATGCCGTCGCCGGGCTGGCGAGGTGTTAGGGTCCTCCGATTGAGTTGCTCCAGAAGACTACGCTCCCAGAGCCCGAGCACTGCACAGCTGAATAGCGTTACAAGATTCGTAGGTATAGTAAGTTTATCTTATTTGAAATTTATTGACTAAACTGATGTAGGTGTTGCTTATTCGTTGAACTCCGGTAGAGTTCTACTGCAGCACTGGCGAACGACTAGCGAGCGGCTCCAAAGCCATTCCTCACGTGTTCCTATTCCCAAGTCGGTAGAACATATTAATCCCATGTGATTTCAACTGGTCTTTATTTTAAGAATCTGATGGTATTACTTCCGTCTTTTCAGTGAATTGCTACAACTGCCGCTGGTTCCTTGTCTCTAGCACCATAGCGCTACAGTCAAGACTCGAGAAAACGGTGAAAGTGGATATCGCGCACATTGCCTGGAGAAACAGGGCCAGCTGAAAGCTTTGCTCATGCTTTGGAAAGCGCTAAAGAGCTAATAGACTTAGAATTATTTAGCAGGCAACCTTTATTCCCCTTCATTGAATGTACTTGTCATCGGTATGAGAAAAGCTCATTGTGCATTGGCGCCCACAACAAACAACGGTTGGGTGGAAAGGAATCATCGCACTTCATTCTATGAGTGGACTTTCTGGAGCTCCCTATTCAGGCTCAGCAAATTCCCATGCACCAGGTACGCAATACGTTCTGCCACCTATATCCCGTTAAGCTGATCTATGAGCCCTTCACATTAATGTTGCTATTGAAGGGTCACCTAAGTGCGATGTGAACTCAATCAATGTGCCAACATATTGGGTAGCTGTGTCGATGGTGCTGGTCTGCAGATGACCATCCTAGGGTGCGGTGACATCTGCCCATCTAGTCGACGCCAGGCTGTAAAACGCCTCCCTTTCACGTCTACTATGCGGCCTGTGCTATACGCCGACACCGGGGCTGCCTTGGCACCTGGCCTGCATTCCGTGTATCCCTTGTCATCTTCATTTCACCCGGGAGCACCCACAGGAACGCATAGCGCAATGTACCATTGTAATTACGTTGGGGCACCGCAAAGGCAGGGCATGGTCTCAAGCAATTCCCTAATTGAAGCTAATGGTACAAATCAGAGAACATATGCACCAATGCTCACTTCTGGACAGTATGCGTTGAGTTCTGAAGAGCCAGTGGACGTAACATACATCAGCAATGCGTACGGAGCACGCGGTGGTGCCGGGAAACTCGTTGAACCACGGGTGGTGCACTCACTGGAAGTACCCAAAGCAGGGACGCAGTCTCGTGGCAAAATAAAGGAGGAAGCCATTTTCCCTAGGGCGACCACATCTCCAGTGGCTGTGGTGTCAGAGGACGCAGGTGGATCGTACCAGCGTGACTGGCAAGAGGAAGTAAGGTGCCTTCAAAAAATGCTCAATACTCGAGACACCCAGCTGGAGCTTAAAGAAGCAGAAATACAGGATTTATCATCCAAGTTGAACGAATTGCGCAAATCGCAAGCAGCTGAAAAGGGGTTCGTCTAAAGTATCTTCACCCGAAGTTTTACCGGATATTCTTTACAAAAGCAGTGGTCTT
This sequence comes from Cyclospora cayetanensis, assembly GCF_002999335.1. Classification (NCBI taxonomy): domain Eukaryota; phylum Apicomplexa; class Conoidasida; order Eucoccidiorida; family Eimeriidae; genus Cyclospora; species Cyclospora cayetanensis. The sequence goes on along the minus strand of NW_020312107.1, from coordinate 78,357 downwards.
TGAATATTTGTTCTGCATCATCAATCTGTGATGGCATGAAATTTCAATAGAGTGTGTATCTATTATGGCATTATTTCTCAGGATTGACGTAATGGACGGTCAAGAGCAAGCCGTTGAACTGACTACAATGAGGAAACAAGTTGAAGTACTTCGTCATGAAAGGCAAGAGCTCATAGAGCTGCTTCTGCAAAAGGAGAGGCAGGCTGCTGCACTGGATTCTGTTGATCCAACTACGAAAGAAGCATCAGCCGTGCAGCTGGGCGTTCAGGCGATATCTATGGTACAAGGGAGTGCTGAACTGCGAGAAAAGCTGCGAGCGGCAGAAGCTGAAATTAAGACACTGAGGCAAGAACGAACGGATGCCGATCACTTACAGCAGGACACATTCGACAAGCTCACTGACAAACGACGAGAAGCAGCAGAGCTGCTAGAGTTGCTTTCCCAGCGTGATATGAAAGTAGCTCGTGTTGAGGCATACTTACAGCAGAAGACAAGGGAGCTGGAGCACTACACCGCTCGGGCGAAAGATCGCTTACAAAGAGAACAGACTAAACGAGAAGAGGCAGAACAAGAGCTCCTGGTGGCAGCTGAGCAATGCGCTGCGTTCAAAGCAACTGTGGCAAGCCGAGATGAGAAGATCGTGGAGCTACATGGAGAAGTAGTGCGTAGGGACACGTTGCTAAGGCAACTCGAGGAGCGTGTACGAGTCCTGAGTGACGATCTCAAGACTGCCCATGCACAACTGCAGCAGGCACTTAAGGGTATGATGACAAGAGACGCTTATATGCAAGCCCTGGAGACCCAAGTAAGGAAAAGCGACGCCGAGCGTCAGGTCGCGTACCTCACAGAAGTTTCAAAGAGCCGTAAGCTGGAACTCGATACGAGGATGCAACAGGAATACTGTCGCGCGGCATTAAATGACAAGTGTGAGAAGTTAGCTACAGTCAAACAAGATCTTCTTCGAAGCCAATCGGCCATGGAAAGAATCCGCAAGGCTATTACCGCTGTGGAGGAACCTGAGGGCTGCCACTCACGTTCAGCGGCGCTGCAGTCTTCTGCTCCACATAGTCACTCAACAGTCCCTGTGGAGATTCCATCTAGTGTAGTTACTGATATACCAGGGATTCCCCTAGAACAGAGTCTTCGGTCCTTGGATGCTGATTTTCTAGTGCGCCCTTCTCCGCCAGAGTGTCCCTCAACTGACTCGAAATCTAGGCCAGGGGCAACTTCTTCCAATCAGCCCCAAATTACATCTATGGCCTACCAGAGCACCTCAAAGACCGATCAATCTGCGGGGAAGTTGCTATCGGCTTCATCAAAGAGTCCTACCTCAATTCCGGGGGCGTCTATGAATGCCTGCAAGCCATCACTGGATCAGCTCAACCCACAGTACCCTGTTGTCCGAAGTGACGTCGTTGATCAGGGTGTCGCGCGTGTGCTTGAACAGCCTGAATACCGACCTCTTGCCACCCACATCTGTAGGCTTGGTCCTGGTGCCTATCTCTGCTTCATGCAAGAAGTTACTATGGAGCTCCAGAAAGACGGAAACGTTGTGGTTAAGCAGCCCGGAGGTGAAAAGGTTCTTTTTTCTGCTTATCTAGATAATTTAAGATCTGGCTTGGAAACAAAACCAAGGCCACACACGCCAAGCCTTCCCAAAACCACCACGAAAGCCGGTAATCAGGCATCGGCGAGAAAAGGTAAGTAATTGCGTAACCTGCACAGTCATGCAAAGTAGCTTCCCCCCTGCAGCGGAATTCGGATACATTGCATAGCTTGTATCCTCTACACCAATTGAGTGCCTTCAACTTTCGAGGGCCGCAAAGCGGTTTTTCCTAGACTTTAGATGTTTCTGTGGCTTGGACGGGCCAGGATGTCCCCATCCTTCTTCAGGGCACTGTCAGCCACCAAATGGAGTGACACTTTGTGCTCCTAACTGTACCAGTCTCTACACCAGCACCCTCTGCTTGTCTTCCATCTGAGCTGCCCAGCATCTGCATTAGATTTGCAAGGCATTATAAGGCAAAAGGCTGCCCACAGTCCAGTACGAAAGGAAAAGCGTTGAGCTGCTTAGAGGCCCAGCAACCTGGAGCCCAAGCACGAGTTTGCTTGCAAAAAAGGTGATCGTTTTAAATAGGAAGATGAACACGCCTCAGCACCTCAGGGCCACGTCAATCGAGACGGGGGCATCTGAGGCCTGCAGGAGCATTTATGCACAACAGCAGATTTAGGCGCTCAATCAGGCTCGTAGTCTCACCATTAATCCAGTGGACCCACTTATGCTGTGAATCCAGATATATACGAGCCCAGTCTGACACACGGTCTTCGACAGTTCTCGTTATATCCGCCACGTCAATCGGGAAGATCCCCAAGATCTTTTCTTTCACAACCAGTTTTGAGATATGGGTCCGCAAAAGAGTAGGTCTGCTGAGGTACGGGAAGGAGCTGACACATTCCACTGCCATTTGAAAGATGAACGAGACACTCCCATCGCAACAGGCGTCTGTGCCGTCCCAGACTACTGGACACGCCCCAGGCTCCTCGCCAAAAAGGCACTCGCCAACGCGCAGTGACAAGGAAAGAGATTTGATAATCCCCTCTATCTTTAGTACAATCCTGGTTCACAGCATCACAGCCCAGAGTGCCCCACGTGCAGCCGAGCGACGAAGCCACAGGGAAGTCGTTCCCTCGGCCGAACAACCTGAATGTAGTACAGTGGGTACCGAATTTCTGTAGTTGCTTCGAGCTTTGCGCCTACATCCTATCTAGCCACACGAGCGCTTATAGTGGAACACAAGACCATTGTACTATGGTGCAGTGGCAGCAGAATTACACTCGTGAATTAGAACCTTATATCCTGGACCACACTAAATCTACGTTTCCCAACATCATACCTATTTCGAGGGGCTGCATCGAACCGTATGACGTTCAGCTGCGTCGTTTTCAGCCCTGCTAGCCAGCGGGCAGTGGCCTCATACGTCGTGGTCCGGATAACTGCTAGGGGCCCAGATCCAGCGCATGGCTGCGGTGCGAGGTGCTCGTTCGCAGCGCAGTCGCCAAGAGATTGGGGCAAAACATCCTTTAACAAAGGGCTAGCATATTCTAAAAATGCGCTCAATTCTTTATTCTGAGGAAGGACAGATATGGAGACGCACTGATTCAGGAAAAGCATACGTGAAGCTAAAGTGACGCCACAGAATCTAGAGCAGAACCAAGATGGTGGATCAAGGGCCCATAATGTTCACTTACGACTATTCCGAGGTCGACATCTACAACTTCCAGTGGTTGTAGCCATACTGGCAATAGCAAAGTCACTGAAATGACTATCCGAACACATCCGTGAAACAAAAGGCGGAACAAACGCTTCCGGTAGGTCCTATTGAGGCCGCGCGCATGCACCGGAAAGCTCACAGGAGTTGCCTGCAAGGGATCTGCTGGTGCTGCATGCTCAGTCGGCTCGACAGAGAGGGTGTCTTCTGCCCTAGTCGTAGGGCGCCGCTTTGAAGCTAAGCTGCCGACATCATCACAGAGTGGACTTCGTTGTAATACAACATCAGCCGCTGACGACGTGGGACTTTGGCAGTCCGATGCCTGCATGTTATCCATCGATAGGCACTGAAATGTATATGTAAACGACGTCGACAGCCTGTGTACCTGCGACGCACTGATCCCAAATGCGACCATTGCCCAGAAGCCATTGAAATTCCATAGAAGAGCTTCGAGGCCACCGGTGGGTTGCCTACGTGAAGCGCTTGGCAAGCGAGCTCCGAAAAAGTCGACGTTGTTCATAATTAGGTACGCGGTTAAGAGTCCAATGCTCTGAACATCCGGCATGGCTATGTCGCCAACGGCTGTCGCTACGCACGACATGACTTTTGTCACATGCATGCTTCTTCGCCCGTTACTTGACATACTGCTGAGACCAATGAAAGCTGCGTTATTGAGTCCGGAAAACGCCGTATCTGGAGCAAGTTCTGTTACCCAGCAGATAGCGCATTCCCCTACTAGGCTGCCCAAAGAAGCGACATACAACAGCAGAGTTGCGAGTATGGGGAATACAACGATTATACCACAGCCGGTAGTCACATACCCCATAGAGTACAGGCGCCAAAAGACATCACCCAAAGACATCGTGGAGGTCTCTATGGCAAAGTCTCTTTGCTGTCCAGGGACCAAAGAGACTTCCAACAATGGCCGTATCCAGCAAACAAGCAAAGAAAACGCCGATAGGGAGAAAAGTATTGCCAAAATTAAAGATCTGATAAGACACTCTGAAAAGTGTTTGCTGACATCGCTAGTGCTTAACGAATCTCCATTTGAACTTTGGATGAGGCCATTAGTAACGGCATTGTAGGAAGTGAGAAAAAGCCTTCTTGGCAATTGCCGAAGGTAGCGTCCAGATCGATAAGCTGCAGCGCGTAAAAAGTGAAAGAAAAAACCTGATGTTTGAGATCTTCTATCACTCCGCGAGGCCCTGGCACTGTCGGTGTTTTGTTGGTATTCAAGTGCAGCTGCTTGCTCTGGAAAGTCTCCGGATAAATCAACTGCAGCAGCTGATAAGTAGCTTGAGGATGAGGGTAATTGTCCTGGGATCCGCTGGCGAAGGCCCCTCTGCAAACCGATATTGTTGCTAGCCAAGTTATTCTCCAAACAGCTGAGCAATGCTAAAGGTGGATAGCGAGCTTCTGTTTCTCCGGATAAAACTGCTCCTGAGACCTCCACGACGCCCGCTTGATTTTCAGGAACTCTCTGGATGCAGTCAACAGATGAGATTAAAGACCGGGAACATCTACGAAGAAGCAAGGGACTCTTTAATGAGGATGAAAGCAGATCAAAACGTTTACTATCGTAATGTTCTCGAGTTTCTGAGTAGCAGCGGAAGAGCCATTGTGTAGTGACTATGGATAAAAGACAATAACACACATACGCTTGGGCGGCCAATAAAGGCTTTACTGAAACTCCAACGAGGCTGATAAAAGCCACGAGCAAAATAACTGAGAAAACGTCCACTAGCTGATACTTGCAGAGTACAAGCAACACTTTAATGGCATTTAGCGGAAAAGACACACAGAATGGGCGTCGGCGACAGCAGGTTGCTGCCACTAAAGTTGCTGTGATGACAATAAATTTGGTAACTGGAAGTACAAATGAAAAGACTGTGGTACATAGAAGTGGTATATAATTATGCTGGTGTAGCAAAAGGTGCATTAGGCCTATCATAGAAAAGTCGCTAGTTTGCGTTGAACTGGTCAGAAGTCCAGGGACTGTGCATCCAAACAATCGCAGCAGCACACACATCAAAGAGGCAGTGCATATCTGTAGAGTTGTTCCTGCAGAGATGTGGTGTGTGGAACATAGTGCTAAATGGCAGCCCTCGCAAAACTGTTTGAGCAAAAAATTGTGGCACGTATGAAAAAAGAGAATTCCAGTCCATTTCATCCCACTTAGTGAACCCCATTATATGTGCATCAACGCACCGGTAATTCTTATTGCAGGGGCATTGGTTCCATATATGTACAAAACCAAAGCAGTCAAGAGAAGGATGGCTCCAATTGCATGCTTTATCTTGGATACATGGGGGAAATCCAGAGACTGGTAGTCCATCATATGGTGTGCAACTTATTCTTATGTACTCTCTGGAAGAGCGCGGGATGCCACTCTTACAGGCGAAGAAATTTTGTGGGGGTTATATGCACGAACTGCCAGAGGATGTGCGTCCGAAACACACTGGGGCAAAATCAACGTGACAGTGGTTGGGACACGGGGGCCATTGGTAAAGCCCGTTTTCAGGCGAAGGCAATGTGAACAGTGGAGCACTTGAATGTGGATTATTATCATATGAGGCCGGCGTTATGGATTTGTGCGTTGCTATCAGTGGCAGTGATTCAGAATTGCATACAGATTATTGTGCGAAATGCCGAAGATAAATAAATTCTGCATGCCCAAAAATACATCATATGATCCTTAGGTACACATTGCGCCTTATTTCATTTAAACACTAGAAGCTGTCCGTGATGAAATCCGCCGGTGGAATACATCAGTGGTCACCATACCACTGGACAGCCTGAAGATCAAGTCCCAGGGGCATACGGCAGCCTATGCATATTCACTGCTTGTGGGTCACTTAAGAAGTTTATTATTCTTGGCTCATTCTGTAACATTGCATTTTTGAACGACTCGACGGCGCAAAAAAGTAAGCCTAAAAACAAGTCATTCGACCCATGTGCCTGGGAATGACATGCATGTCATATTAAGTAAGGCAAGAAGCCTTCATGAGCGTAATCTAATCACGTGGATCAGAGTATATATTATACTTTCTTGGTTAGAAAAAAAGTTATATGATTTTGGGCTCGCCCTTTCCGTACGCTGTAGCAGTTCTACCCGACCATTGAAGCCTTTTGGCCCAGCTTGAGCCAGACAGTGCAGCGCCCCAGCAAACCGCATTCCGATTGCATTTCAACATGATAATGCAAATCCACTTGCATTTCTGTGCTATGGCGTTTACTTATGTGGCCTGGGCTGCTTGGCTGTACCCTCGACTCTACGATGCCTCAAGAGAGGGCAGCTAAGTGTGAAGCTATACCCAGAGTCTCCGTTGATATGCACCTAGCTTCAGATACAGTTTGAATTTCATGCAAATCAATCGAGCGTCCTTCCTATGCAGCACCCTCTGTCCCTGCCCTAGCTCTCGGGAATTAGATTCCGGCGGAGACGGACGTCTATGGTGAGCGTTCATGCACTTTTGACAACCCCAAGCATTAGCACCAAGTCGCACGTATCAACTGGCTCACACGCACGTAAGATCAAACCTTCTGTGCCAAATTAAAGCCACTTTTAGGTAAATAGGATAACCGAACAACATGGCCAACGTTCAACTTTCTTGTTATTCTAAAAGGTTAAACTAGTGTAGCATAAAGTCCCCAAGTATAGGTTACCCCGGTACAGCTAGTCACGCAAATAATATTCCTATTTTGCCTGTGTCATTCCATCAGTCCATTGTGGCAAAAAATTGTACGAAAGCGATAACACATCCTGGAAGCGGCTAGGCGTGCAAGGAAGCCTTTTCTGGTGTGGATGTTCTGTAGGCTATCTTTAGAATTCACAGGTAACCTATGCTTTATTCGAATCTTATATAGTAAGTCAAGTTCCCTGTTTCAATGCAAAGGCATGCGCAATTCGTTTCCAATCTTATGATCTAGGGTAGGCAAACAGGAACCATTGCCAGAAAGATGAGTTAGCATTTTTTCTTGGTGAATCAGGTGCCTCTGACCACAAGAACGACACTTCCTCAGACGTTCAAAAGAGTATATCACGGAGCAAAATTCCATGATTACTGCTTGAGAGCCTTTTAGTGAGATTAACACAAATTATGATTGCAAGCACAATTCAGCGTTGCTGTGTCACAACTTCTGAAACATTTTGCTCTACTCTTGTGGCCTCTAACATGAATTCCAGGGATCCTTGCATCAGATCCACCTGCGGACTTTGCAGCCAACAGGAAAGCATCCTCAGGCCACCCTGGCTATGGTTGCCTGTTCTCGCTCATTGGTGCAATGTAGCCGAAGCTAAAACAATTACCACTCGACTAGCCTCCCTCGGATTGCTAATTACATATTACTCTTCAGTAGATAACTGGGAATATGTTACGTTAGCTTACAACATAACACTACTGTATGTCCCTTGCAAGAATCTGTGATATTGGTCTATGTACAACGATTATGTGTTGCTTTTCTTTTTTCATCTGTAAGTGGCCATACTGCGCAGAGCATGGAGCTACATGCAAGCCAGCTATACATTCGTGGTTATATTACAAGACCCTGTGGTTTCAAGACACGGATAGAATTTTTTCTTGTTTATCTTCCGAGCTTTCAGGTTTTTATTTAGGATACCTCATTCCACGGTTCCCGCAAGCAATACATGTGCGGCATCGTGGGAAGGCTCGTGAAATTCTTTTATTGCAGAGCCTCAAGGAAGTGCGTGGAATTGGTACATCAGGACATAAAAGAAGCGCCAATTTTAATGAGATTTTCCATCTTGTTTAGCAAATGGGCTTAGTCGTACATGTGCATCTGTGCCGGCCACGCTGTACCCCTTAGCTCATAGGCGAAGCGCCTGTCAGGCTTTACTGGGAAGGAAACAGAAGTCTCTATGTGGCAACTTGCTGCAGTGAATGTTTCCCCAGTTAGTTTCGTCGATTACTGTGGGCTTTTTCAGAAAGATGGACATTATACAGAGCGTTGCTTTTCTCCCTCACACCTGTAGGTATGCTTGTTAGCAATTGCTGCTATTCGACCAGTTTCATTGCTCAGAGAGAAGTCCCGACAAAAGGTGTTACATATGTTTGCAGTGGTTGTTTATGGTGCCTCTACTGGCTCAACTTACCAATCAATTTAAAGATTTTTGTACCGTTTGCATGTTTGGGGCCGTACGGCCGACGATTTTTGCGCCTATGTTACACAGGCACTTGTGCTGCATTGCATTCGGGCACGAAAAACAGCTGATAGTGCAACAGGTTGAGAAACATGATCCCTCTCTTATGCTGCTGTCACAACGCTTAGCTGAGAGCCTTTCGGCATTGGGCTCTATGTTTAGAAATAATCTATTTTCAATTACACCTTTGACGTAGGTTTGCCTCTACTGTTCGCGGAGAAAGGATAGAGAGCTTTTTTCGGATTGGATGAAGGGTGAAACCATATATATATTTAGCTAGCAATATTATTTGCATGAAAGCAGTAAGGCATGTGCAGCAGCTTGCATCTTGTATTGAAGCCGATGTTCCCCACCGGCAGCTGTACATAGGCCGCGAAAAATATGGACTGGTAAGGCGAAACACGTACGTAGAGCAATAGCTATAGGGGCTACTAGGAGAAATATTTATCCAGCTAACGGTCAATTCTGCACCGGCGCAATGTTTAATGAAGCACTAGAGTACGGATACGTAACTAGAGGCACCGTATTGGCTGCACACTGTAGTGCTATCGGTAGGCTCCATGGTAGTAGTAAGTCACAGTTTGTTGAAAACAGCTTTGGTGACACGCCTATGCGCTGTACCACGTAGCGGGATGGTGTCTCCTGCGTTGCATCCTTGCATAATGACTCCATTTATAACAAGTCATATATTACTCTCGAAGGGGATCCGAGACTCCAAGATCTATTATCCACTGTTGGGTTGGTCATTCTAGCCATTTTGGCGTAGGCTGTGTGCTTCACCAGATCCTCGGCGAATCGCATGCTTCAAATACGCCCATGTCTAAAATTTTCGGGATTTCATTGTCACATATGGTGAGGTGGCATCGTTGGAGACTCACATCGCCTTGCCCCCCAGAAGGTTGTTGTGTACTCGATGCCTATGAGATTCCAGACGTGGCGAAACGTCAAGGCACGTCCAGCGTATTCCGGAAGAACGCAACCCCACGATGGCAACAGCGTAACATTATTGCCGCCAATATCCTTTTTCTAGGCCATATTGCTTGCGCCAGCCCCAAGCCAAGATGTATCATATGTGTGCCCGCGCTACTACACATTTCTTGAAAGAGATATGATCGGCCAGGCATATTTTCGATGGGAGCATCTTTTACCTTTGCACTTGCATGACATCTCCTCTGCAAGCAAAACATTTCTTTTCTCTGTGCTTTTTGACACTGTTTGAAGGTGATCTGCAATGTCATGTGTCCTGGTATGCATGTATTGCCGTCTTTCTCATTGCTACGCATGTTCAGCCACTGGAGGTCTTGGATTGTCGTGGTTCGAGCTATGCCATTTTTCCCAGCTTTTGAGGGGCCTGGGTTAGGCAGTTTGGACCATACGTCACCTCAGAAAAAAAACGATTTTTAGAGCCTACTGCACCAGGTTTTCTAGCCATGCAGCGTGGCCACTAGTCTACGTTACGAGGCGGAAAGTTTGGTCTGTATGCCTCCCGCATGGAATAGATATGTTTTATCACAATTTCTTATGAGTTACTCAAGTAGTAGTTGAATAACGGGTTAATGCTTTGTCGCGGTTCCCCTCAACTAGTCCCCAAAGAGGTTTTCGGTTAAGTGATTGCTAGGGAGACAAGGAGACACCGCTAAAGCATGGGTGCTTAGCACCACACGCTTTTATATTGCCAAAAAATTGTTAGTATCCCCCGCATTGCCCATGACACTTGCGCTGCTCTGTTGTCTCGCTCTTACAGGATTTTTCTTTCTTGCTGCTTGGGAGGGTCCATAGTATGGGGCTGGGGTGGCTGCATTTACCAGAAGCCTAAGTGACGATCGTATGGATGCTATTGCTTACGCGTCCATGGGCTCCACATGTAAGCGTGATTTCTTTTTCTGTCGTATTCCTATCCATTCCGTAAGTGGCATATTATTTCGCCTTGGCTAATATATTCGTGACGCGATGGCCAAAACACTGCAATGCCCCCATTAAAATTTGCATTTCGAGCAGCTGTACTGCCAGCTGTCTTTTGACTTTGTATTCTGAATGCTCTACTGTGTCTCCCTTGCTCCGTGTCATACATCCTGGCCCTTGCTACCCTGAGGTCCGGTGCTAGTCCCCTCTTTCAACCTAGATCGTGAGGGCAAATAATTACGCCATAGAGTCGCTCAGCATGCACCTCGCAAGAGGTTCACACTGCAGTAACAAACATAATCTACACACAATTGATTTTCAAAGGAACAAACTTGTACCCAACAGGGGACATGCATAAAGAATCACAATCGACAGAAGGTTTCTAAAGGAGAGCAATACTTGAATAACATTACTTAAAGCACCTGCCGACAGGCAATATTTGATAAAAGAATTCGTCCACTTTTAAGAATGCTGAGGAGCAGCCAGCGCATTTGTTGACAGACCACTTACGCTGTTTATTCCTAGGCGCATGGGAGAAACAAAAGTATGAGGACGAGCTAGGGGTGGTCAATATTGAAATACACACATTCCACTTGAACTGCGGTAGCACTGCAACCCAAAGCCGCAGCCATGCCTCGGAACGTCACATGGACTTTACAAAACAAAAACACATTCAGAAAGTCAATCCTCATGCATAGCTAGCAAGCACTGGCACCTTGCGGACATGACACAACCATCCGAAAAGCCCCGGCTTGACTAGATTCACGCGTAAAATAAAACCAACAGAAACTGCTCTAGATTTAGCTACGGTCGAATAATGAAGATATCGTACATAGAATGGAAAGAAATCTCTTGGACCATGTTTAACCTGAAGCTAACTAGGCGAGCCACTGCTCGACTGATGGCAAGCAATAGGTAGAACCAGTTTTTACTACCTTGGTGGCGACGTCTTCAAGCTCACTCCTGCGTGATTATGATGCTCCAATCTGGAATAGGTCCCTGAGGGTCACAAGTTGCACAAAGCCGCAAGTTGAGCGCCTTCAGTCTCTGGAGAAATTCTGCAGTTTGAGGCCGATCCAGCTTCTCCAGAGGTAGAAAATCGTGAACCTCGAGGCTCTCCTGTGTCTCCGGGGCCAGTTGGATCCACTGATGCAGTAACTACCTGACTTGTGCACTGGCGAAATTCGTCCACACACTAGTAGTCTCACTGGCCACAGAAATTTCCACGGGTCGGAACTCCTCAGTTGCAATAAGCAATATGTTGCTGAGATTCCGTGTCGGCATACGCAGCTTATCATTCGAAAGAGCCACGCTGCCCACGTCGGCAATGCACTTTTTATATTGTAAATCACCCCCCAATGAAGGTATCACTCATCACTCTTTGGGAAAGGTCATTTAGAGAAGCACCAATGTGCGTGTCTAGTCGTAAAGGAGTCCAGCATGATTGGCGCATTGGTCCCTCTAGTTCCGATCCGAATTGTAGCGAATTTGCACCGGGAAGAGTACGTGGCAAGTCCAAGTATTTTTCTGCGATTTCAGCTGAAAAATATACTAAGTCAGGCAACGGAGGAGCCAATTCACGTGTTTCTTTCAGGCTTATTTCTGCGCGGGAAATTGTATCCATTCCCTTTGGGAACTGCGGGCTTTCAAGTATTTCTGCATCACCAAGTCCAGCTTGTAATACTTGTTCGGAAAGTCGGAAACCGGGGTTGCCGTTTATTGATGGCAAGGGAAGCTCAATTATACAGATATATATACTGCCAAATACTTCTTGTGGTCTATCGCCATGCTGGGCCGAATCGTCGAGTCGGCCATCGACAAGAGAGCCTTCGGCCGAATTTAAAAAGTTGTGTGAAAAACCTGTCCCCAGATAAAATGAATCATTCGCTTTTGAGATTCCAGGTAGCAATGGCCATGCAAGCTCAAGCATTCTGATGGCGCCAGTGATCCAACCAACGTTTCGCTCACGCTCACATCAGGCTCATTCGATGTACAACGTGCTGGTGAATCCGAACAGCCCATGTTGTAGGCAGTTGCTCCATGACGTGTTGTAGTGCATCCTGCTACCTTCGAAGCCGAAGTGATATCTCCACTCGATACAAAAACTATTTGATCAGCCGTTGGCCCACTTCAAGTTGTCTCAGAACAGTAGCTATTCGACCTAGTCTGATCCGCAGGCACGTTCGGGAAACACAAGGCGCCCCAGTGGGACGTGCTGCTCATCGGAGTTGCTGACCTCTTCTGCGCCCCCATAGCCCCTTCTCGTAGTGCAAGATGGACACCAAGATATCGACGGTTGATTATTGTACCCTGTTGCAGTCTGTTTAGTTCTCGATGTCACTGCACCACCGCCCTCTCGCTGTGGTGCACACTGGGCTAGTTTTGGCTTCCGCAAAGAGGCCACTTTGCTGGTGGTCGCATCGGCTTTCCTTGATCAGAATGGATTGATTGATTTACAACAAAAGGCACTTGGAGGGCGGAGACAATTACTTTCATCTTTCTGACTTTAAGTAACACCATCTGGCGTCTTGGTAGCTACTATGGCGTGGAGGGCAGAGGAATTGGCAGACTGATGCGACCCGGATAGAGGTGCTGTGCCCAAGTCTTTCTCTCCAGAACGCAATAATACTGTTGTTAGAGCACGTGCTGGCACTTTTTCTTCGATCAGTAAAGCTGGTCCATGGCCTTCGCTTGGTTCAGAAGTGCAGTTAGATACGGTGTAATCAGAGTGGTGGTTGTCGCCCTCGTGAGCGGCTTTGCTCCAAAATGCATTCCTGGGGCGCCACTGGTCGGCAATTGGACAGATGTCAACACCATTTTGTGTCACGAGCTCTGGACTTGACACCAATGCACAAAAAGATCGCAGGGTTGTGTTCCCGGTGGGTAACACCTGTTTACTCACTGCTGATAGGAAGCATCTTTTGGAGGACTTCGAGGAAGCTAGTGTAGTGCTGCTTAGCCTGTACTGGTGGAAGTCTCTCCCACTGTCTACAACTACTTTGTGCATCCAATTGGGGCCATCATGAACAGGGGCATTTACCAGTTGCTAAAAAGAGAGTGACGCTCGCCTTTCCACTATTGCAGGACTTTGGCAATCGGTCAGTGTACCATGAGCGGCAACTCCGGTTTCCATTGCTGGCTCCGATGGATGATCTACTGCATCTAAGGCACACTTGCTAGATGCGCGAGTTCCAACGGTGCCATCCTCTGCAAATCCGCCCGTTTTCATTTTTCGTAATGAAGGGGACACAATCGACCCCGTCCTTGATCCTTTCATGTTAGGCCTAAGAGCTCGGGAGCTCTTGTGGATGTTGGTGGATTCTTGCTGATTGTTGCATCCGATCAGTGCCCCAGCGTTTCCTGTGCTTCTTCCTACTGCATCTCCTATAGCTGATCTCGGCATCCTGATTTTGGCTATTCCTTCGACTTTTCGTCGTATTTCTTTCTCCAGCTTGTGATGACAGAGTAATAGCTGATCGATATGCTGTCTCCACGATGCCCATGTAGATTCCCATAGCTTCCAGTGGTGCTCAGCCTCTTGTCTGTCTTCTTCAGCGTGGAAAAAGGCACACTTGTGAGTATATTGGCATCTACCACTCTGAGTCATCTGAACCATTTGACATCTCTGAACGCCGACAAAACACAGCGAATCGCTGAGTTCAAGAGGGGTGTACAAAAGAACAACGACACTAAATTCCACGTACGCACTAGCTTGGAATGCTGTATCTCTCCTTTGGTTACGAAGCGACGATTAGTCGCACAAAAATGCAGTGCAAGGTCCGTAATGCACCACCAAAACGAAGAACATAAGTGGTCAATGTGAGGGCAGAGTGTTGCCATATTGTTAACTTACCTGTTTTTTGTACACAGTAGGATGAAATATCTTCTCGAGCTTGGTGTGCGCCAGTGGGCAAGCACCGTCGCAACATCTACAAAGCAGGTCAACCCGATGAACACACGCGCGCCAAGGGAGCTCAACATAAGTTTAACCCTGATACCATCCGTCAAGAGAGACTTGAAAAATGAAAATTCTTGTTTTTATATGCCCGTGCTTTCACTCCTCTTGGTGCACAATGCTAGGTACTGGGTTCAAAACTTAATGACCGTCTTTAATTAAAAAGGATCTCACCTGGTGCCGAACGGACAGTCCACAGGTATATAAAAGTGAAAATAAGGGTCTCGCCTGTCGAACTTAGACATATCGAAAGGTGATGGGCGTAGTGGGTCAAAGTGCTTCGTTACAGGTACTCCCGTACGAGCCACAGTTGCTGCAGGGCTCATACGCCGTCCGAAGCCGGCGCAACCTATGGACTGCGAAATAAAGAAGTGTCCACTTGGCCAGGTAGATTCACCATCGCACCTTTTCCCCACCTCGAATGCTGGCTCTCGTGCAGATGGTAGCAAGGCTCCTGGAAACAAAAGAGGGACAGGCGAGCAGGGCAAGTAGAAAGGACCCGTGTTTACGCTCAGACACGTCAGACTTGAGAGGCACGGAAGGACTTCAGAATAGCGTTATTGAAGCCGACCTTCTTGCCTCTTGTCTGGGCATGTCAGCGGCGAGTAGCCCGCTGTTAGTAGTTGCAAAGCACTAGGGAAGGCTTCGAAAAGAGAATTAGAGGGAACTGTTGTGACGACAGCATTGGGGCCTTGCGCCCCAGCTGATGAAGCTCCGATAGGGATTCCAGGGGTATAGCGTGTTTCAACAGGAATACAGTATGCAATGGAAGCCTGCTGTTGGTAGTTTGCGCCGTCTTCTACGATTGATGAAGGAGGATCTTGGACAACTGGAACGGAAGAATTCTGCGCAAGTGGGCTTTCAGGAGGTATCCCATTCCCTGGCCCAGCAGCATATGATCCAAAACAGCATGCCTTTTGGAGATCAAACGAAGCATTTGCGAAAAGATGAAACCATGGGCTATGTAGTGGTTCCGCCCCGTCAGGACTATGGGTTTCAGTCCTTGCAGCAGGATTGTCTCGCGAAGTTCGCCGTGGAATTGCTTGGCTTTCTCGGAGGGGCAGGGCACATATACTGGGGAAGTCCCAGTCGCCAACTTCACCTCTAGATGGATCCACTGTTCCTGGATATGCTGAGGACGTCGTAGCGGGGCATTCCTCACTACTTGAATGAACTACTATGGACGTAGGCGAGTCGGAATGCTGCGCAAGAGCCATTGGGTATTAAGTCTCACGGCAAACATAAGCAGGCCTACGAACGACCTGCGATCAGGTCCTAACAAACACAGTAGCTACCCTTTATACTTTCCGGATAATAAAGACCCTTTCAGAGTGTTGGCAAGGATGCGCATTTGTCTAGGGTGTCCCAAAAGTCGATATTCTGAGAAAACCAAAAGCTCACAGCTGTCTAACCAAGAGAAACAGAACGTGAAACGGAACACTGTTTGTAAAAACTGGGGCTTGCTGCCTGTAAAAAGAACGCATTCACACACCTCAGATAAGACGGGTATGGCACAGCTGGTAGGTCTACAAACTAAGATGAGGGGTAAGAAGTCGCATAGCCCTAATAAGCACTATTTCCTCTGTTTTCGTACATACAAACACAGGGGGATTTGCTTCGCATATTAGCCCTGAAAGGTGGCACGTGATTAGCTTGGAGAGACTCGGTGCCCCACCCTAGCATCTACTCATAGTCGAGAGTGGAGCTTCAAAACAACACTTTTAAACCTCTCCCCTCACTCAAAGTATAAGACTTGGTACATCCAGAGCACTTATTGACACACCTGCCGATACCGGAAGTGGCAGGCTAAAGTGCAACCTCGAGCATCAGCAGCGGGGAAGGAGGCACTTTTAGGGGCTCCTTTTGCAGACAGGAGGCCGAGTTCCCAATTGCCGTTGTCACCAAATACGCATGCACAAGTACTGATACTAAATTTTAAGTTGTTAAGCGTATACAACACGGCTGACGATTAGTTATCAACCAAATATGTGGGAATTCATACTGTGTTGCTCCGTAGTCCACCGGTCCGGTCATGTGCGGGCCGTCGCCTACAACATCATGATAACCGACGTTCCCACGGATATTCGGTGGATTGCTGCAGAAAAACATACCCTAGAGTTTATATAGTGCCTGTATATGTCCTATTCCGATGCTCTAATAGATCCTTCCGTGGCACTGCTTCAGGAAACGGGGAACAATGGCACCGTGCGGTCAGCGTAATGCAAAGGAGCAACTTGCCACAGCATCAACCCAAGAAAACCACAACACGAATTTCCTCATGCAGTTCTTATTGTATCCTGATGAGACTGCAGCTTAGTGGGCAAATAGCTGCGGCAGCTCGAATTGGAGGTGTGTCTTTTTCCTGTAGTCTTTGAACCTGCCAAATATTTCCTGGCTACAGACCTGACGTATCCTGCAGATTACCTTGATTCCCTCTAAAATGAAATCTGAGTATTATGTTAAGCTGACACTTTTGGCATGGTTGGGGCACAGGCGACCCATGAAAACAGCACCGCGATGTTGCGGAGAAGTTCAGAAGACACGGAAAGTTCTGTTGTGCTCTGAAGAAATGTACACATTAAGCCTGTTCAGATACGACAGTCAGCCACCCACGTTCCCGACCTACAGAAAAATGTTGAAAATACATCTAGCAGCTACCTTCAACTTTGTCCACTCTTCTATTCCCTACGAAATTCTTGAGCCAGTGTCTGCTTCATACACTGCTAGAAACATATACTAGAGTCTGGAGTAGCCGTTCAAAAGGCATTGTGGTCAAATAGAGCAAAGGCTTTCCTACAATTACTACGAAGTCTTTACGGAGAATATAGCGATTCTGGGCATGGTGGTGCTGGCGGAATGCCTCCTGCAATATATATATACTCAGGGACATGTTTTTCTGCTGGACCACTCATCCAAAAGTTTCACCAAAAGCCTCTCCTGCGGGCAAGACAAAAGTATATGCGCGAATTGCTTCGTTCGTGCCACAGTCAGTCCGTATATTCACGCGTACAAGGTCTCTAGAGCTGGTGGTTTTCTAACCATCATTAGGTATGAAGTGCCCTCAGATACGTGCTTTTTTGACACCCAAACATTTATCTGGGTAAGATTACGGCACATTTAAGATGGTGTGTACGGCCGCATAGATTTGTGTTGTCTAGCCCGACCTTGTCTGGCAGGAAGATGCCTTCACCCTTGGTCTTCTCATAAATCCGCATGCGAAGCCGAGACACCTAAAGGCAATTAGTCCAGGGCATTTATGCAACAAAAACAAAGCAAAACTTCTACCCCAGAGCTTCGATGCGTTGTTTTAGACTTCTCAAAAGGTGTTTAGTCTCACTATCTCTCTGCAGTAATGTTCGTCTTTTGCGCCTTCGACGAAAAGCCTTGCAGATTTCCCTGTAGAACAGCTCCTGTGAACTGTGTCACCCCTGGACTGCCATAACTCGAGACATGCTACCAGTGATACCACGCAGCGGGGGGATAACAAATGAAGGTTTGCTTCAAGGTGGAAGAAAAGGCCTACGAAACCCATGCGCAACAAGCCAAATTGGTGCAGCTAGTGCCAAATGCGACGCCCTCCATGAATGATATATAAGAGTCCACAATTAACCTTACCTTCCATCCACGAAAGTGGGATAACAAGACCATGGAGCACGCGGAGCTGCCATAGGGCATCTAGAAGACTGATGGACTCCACCGGGCTAAGCTCTGTAGGAGATCTGCGCACAACGTAAAACCCTCTCTCATCACTCCCAAGGAATCAACATTCCCTTCTTGCGTCAGACTGAGAATTTAGCCACCTCCACGCGCTCCATTGCTAGCTGACTACATTTTGGGATCTCTTCTTACGCGCATAGCTGCGATATCGCGGAGATGAGCATGTCGCGAACAGCGTCTTCGAAGTGAGCCGCTTCAGGAGTGGCGCAAAGAGGCTCATCTCCTGGCCTTTGATTGCCGTCCCCTCCAGGGGATACGGCATTTTGATTGATGCAAAGAAGATGGCTCAAAGCAGGAAAGGTGCAGTCATCCTGGTGGGGATTACACGTGAGAGGCACACTGCTGCCCCTCTGTTTTCCATCCACTTCAGGTAGACTTTCCTTCGCAGGCATATTGTGGGTTGCAAGCTGAGTCCCTGCAATGTCCGCTGCAGTTGCACTTGCTTCGTTCAGGGTTACGAAAGCCGATCCAATCGGCTTCCTTAATATTTGCCACAACATAACGCCACCTTCAACGATGCTGCGTATAGCATGTCAGCATCAGAATTTCGACACAGAATGGATAATGACGAAGTACAATATAGAGTATTGAATCTTGATATACCACAAACGGATAAACAGCTACACCATTATGCAAAAATGT
Source organism: Cyclospora cayetanensis (assembly GCF_002999335.1). Classification (NCBI taxonomy): domain Eukaryota; phylum Apicomplexa; class Conoidasida; order Eucoccidiorida; family Eimeriidae; genus Cyclospora; species Cyclospora cayetanensis. The sequence continues at coordinate 59,711 of NW_020312107.1, read as the reverse complement.
CAAACACCTACCGTAATTTTGAGCGGGGAGATATACCAGCAACATTGCGCCGCAAATACTGCGCCAAGCAACCCAGTGGCCTAAGAGAATCCCAAATTGCGTCAGAGTTGTGCTCGGGGCATGTTGACTGCGCGACACGGCACAAGGAGTATTCCAGTGAAAGCCACATGGATGCATCAACGCACACGTGTACCAGACTTAGCAAGCTGCCCGCAGCCTCGTGCCCCATGTCCCGTGTGATCTAGGAAGTGAAGATTGTTGACTAAAAACAAGACGAGAGATCCGCAAGGACAAGTGCGTACGATAGAAGCGTTGATCCATGCAGCAGAATGAAATACCCTTACACAATCGTTCAGGTAGGCCTGATCCAACTGAAGACACAACCAAGAGAGATGCGCAGAGGGCATATATATATATATGTAGATGCATTGCCGATTTGGCTTACGGGTGCTTTACACTATTCGCATACATCCGGGGAACCTGCCTGTTTCGTGAAGCCCGTTAGCAGCCACTGAAATAGAGACCATGTGGGATCAGCTCCATTCAGGGTATGTGCCGCTGCCTCATGAGGCCCATTACACTGCTGGAGATGGCGGGACAGTTCGATCAAGAGTGCCTTCTCAGCCGCAGCAGCAGGCTTGTGAGAGGCTGTCTCTATCAGCTGGTTCAATGGTTGCACCAAACACTTAGTCAAATAGGACGAAGGGTCTGCGGCCATAGCATTTATAACAATAGCCGAGTCTTGCGGGAGAAAGTGGGGTAGACAACAGGCGATGCGAGCGCAAACCAGAAGAACAAGCGGCCCCTCAGACAGTCTGTGTCTGTCGGTCACAGCATAACGCAAGACAATGCGCAGCGCAAACGAAATATCCAGGCATGGGGGATCCACGGACACACGGATTTTATGCAGTCTATATAAGCAATTCGAGGCCCTTGTGAAGGGAACGCAGGCGACTTGCTTACCCAACGAGCAATTTGCACAACAGCGCTATATCGTTTGCAGTCCACAGCTGCCAGAATGCTTCAACTGGGGGGGCCGCTGGCTCGCTAGTAAGCAGGTATTGGTGCAGCTGAGTCCGACACCCCAAAAAACTCGATTACATGTAAACTGTTGGTGATGATGCTAAGCTGTGTATTGGGTTCAAGACATTGTCGCTAGTATGGGGAGCTCTTGCGCTCTACAGCTGCCGGGGTTGACGATTGTGAACCTTGTAATCAAGTAGAAAACAGCGGAGCAAACGGATTATGATAGCCAACCTCTTGGATAAAATCCACGGGCGTGTAGTTTCCCCGCAGTGCCAGGAACATGAATTGGAGGATCCCGGACGGACTACACAATGCATACGCAAATGCACTTCGTCGAGTATTCAGTGAGAAGGAGCTAGCCAAGCTCAAAGATGTTTCGCAGGAGATAAAGCATGTGTGACTTTACCTGAGGCTAGGCAAAGCCAGCATGGCATGCGTCTCCAAGGTAGCCCAAATGCTAGTTGCCTTGGTGAATGCTTCTGTACTGGGCTCGCCGGAAATCGTCGAGCCCACGTCATTGCGCTTCTCACTTGCATGTCCGATCAGTTCTAAACTGCGTCTTTTATAGGACGGAGATGCACCAGATGTGGCTAGGCATGCGGCTGCCTGATCCCTGCCGGAGGAGTAGGTGTGCGGCGGTACCACTGGTGCCAGCAGAGCTGCATCGAGCAGCTGCTTGGGACATACTTTAGCTGTCTGAGTTATCTTTAGTTGCGAGTTGCTCACAAGCCTCGAGACTAAGTTCGAGTACTTCCCCATGGCAGCATCTTGATATGACCTGCACCGCTGGAGTCGATGGAAGGGTCAAACGAGTAAACTGAGAGCCCATCCTTCAGTTGAATGGCTTCTCACCCTTTTAAGCTCTGAGGTTTGCGTTGATGAATGACTGCCATGATTTTAATCATAAGGCTAGGAAACTCTACAAATTCTTCCTTTCTGCCTTCATCGTCCGTCGGCTGCCATGCCAAGCTATACGTGGTACATATGCACAGGGCCTTAGTCTTCTACCCATCAGGATCCTACTGGTTGTCCGCTTAAAATAAAAGAACAGCAGCTGAACCCACCGTATCCACTTTGGACCAATACAGAACAATGCCTTTGCTGCATGCGAGTGGGGGGCCCCCCGTCCGGGTGGGGACAGGGTCATACGCGTACAAATTTGCTCGTTGGCTCAAGATATCGGGAGTGACAATACACCTAGTATTAGCATGTTGTATATTCCACTACCCAGCTTTACATGGTGAGCCAAACAATCACCATCCGATCTGATCCTCAGCTTCGATTTATAGGATGTGTACCTCCCATTTCCAGGTCCCTTAAACGTATGCATATGAAGTGGACCCGGTTGGGATGCCATCTATGGCCATTTTGACCGTGGTACCATGCAATACTATCTTTAGAATGAGCGCATTACTCTACGTTAACACGGTCACTAGTCAAATGTGTACAGCTGCTCGAGCCCAGTAGAGGTACTGCCCCTCCAGCATGACGTAAGCCTACTTACTCTTTCTATTTTTATGAAGGATTGCATAGGCTTCTACTTCAAAAGATATGGAGCAAAGCTGGGGTGCACTGCCGTTTGAGTGTCTGTTGTCTTCTACTGTCCATCCTCTGTTGATTCGGAGATGAAGTATTGCTTTTTCTCCGCTCATGGAGGCTTTGAGGAGCCTCTGGATATTTTTTCTGGTGGAGTTGGTTTTTCTTGCGGGATGTACCTGTACAACGGTGGCGGTGACTCTTCGGCGACCTCCCAGTAAACAAAGGATATGCCTAGGGCGCTACGGCTTCGTAAAGCCATCGCCTCTATCTCTATCTGGACCAAATGTAGGGCTCAATGGGACGTTTGTTCCCTCCATGAAAACGTGGGGTACTCGATTTGGCACTGCTAAGCCGTGCAACCTGGCGAGTGGCATATTAGGCCATGACAGACACCAACCATTGCCAGCCAGAAACTGCGCTTCATATCTTCGAAGGAGTGGACAACCAGCGGCGTGTAGTACATATAAAGCTGATGCAAATGGCCAAGTAGGAGCGCGCTGGGGAAGCTTGGGGCACACTGAAAGTAATCTGGCTTCCGGTTGCACAAACACCCGCAGGTCACAGCATGAGGGAAAGCCCTTTGCCTTCACTGAGATGGTGTCTCAACGTTCATACGGTGGAACCGAGGATAATGGTACATCATTAAGTCAGTACAATGCTTACAAAAGAGGATTTTCACGATTATGCGGTACCTACGCGTGCCCGGAGGGGGAGCAAGTCTCGGTGCAAAATATGCAGGGTGGCACTCTGTCAAAGAGAGAAGAAGAGCATTACCCTAAAGACCTGGAGGCTTTTCAGCAAGCCCTGCGCCACATGGATAGCCGTTTCATGAAGATAGCAAAGGAAACGTAAGTTTGTGCAGTGCCCCTCCGCATGCACTTTACTCAGGTGCTACACAATACCGAGTTTCAAGGTAGATGCACACATAGAACCGCAGAGCTTTCCGTTTCACACTCTTACGATGGAATGACCTGTTTAATAAACCGATTTTCTTCTGTGTTTTATCTTACAGAGCATCCCCGACACCCAAGTGAGCACGATTGATGGACAGATGCGGGAGCTGCAATTTTGTTCAAGTCGCTATGCACCTCTGACTATAGCAGGTGTTCCAAATACAAGAGGGCGTCACTCTAATTTTCGCTTGTGCTGTAAACTATCTCGAATATCTTTGTTCGCGACTCTGTATGCAGGAATGCGGAAATCCTAGAGAGCCTTGGCCTGCTGTGGAGGCAGCGACGTTTGGAGCAGCTTCAGGAAGAAGAGCAGCAGCAACATTTGGATGGAAGAGTCCGGGCACCACTTTACGGAAGCATTGACGAAGCCATTGTTGGGAAGAAAAGTGGAAGTGCCTTCAGAGCGCGTGCATACAAGATGGTACGTTTGGACTGTTGATGGCTTTTGTCTGGTGGTCTGGAAAGCGGCCTGAAAACAAGTGCTTACTAAATGTACAAGCAGGAATTACTGAAATGCTCTGAGTTAGTGCCTTCTTTCACAGAGGCTTTGCTATGCTTGTATCCAAACTGGAGCTTTGACTGTGCTTGACGCCCTTTCAGGCATACGAAATTCTGCACCGTTCACGGATTCCAATATACAATGTTGCTGAAGCACTTTTGTTGCTGCGAGATGGCGGCCTGCTTCTGCGTGGGGAAGAGACGAATTTGGTGAAGCGTGGAGCCTTCCGTTCCGCAGTCTTGCAGAAGATTCACGTGGTCTTGTCTCACGGCATCACAGAGCTTATGAGGCAGTCGTGAGTTTAGTTTGCGCGCTTGTGTCTGTCGCAAGGGTCTGCACATCACGGTGCTTGAGCAAAAGGGGCTTTTACATGAAACTGGAGGTGCAATACGTAGGGCGCTAGCAAGTTCGTAGTTGAATCCTCGGAGAAATTCCATGGAGGCGTAAGAAAGGCCCGTTGCGTTATACACGTGTATGACTTTAACGCAATGCATCATGCATTGGATTGTGGTCGGTGATTGTTTTCCCAGTCGAAGCATTTTACGGGACGGGGCAGTGCAAGATCTTAGCCGACTGCCAGGTGTGACACGCCGCACGGCAGCTACTCTTTTTGAAGATTACTTCATAGATAGCTCCCAGGCGCTCCGTGAGCGTCTCTCGGCTTTGAACAGCGGCATGGAGCAACTACCTGGAAACAGTCAAGACTCCTGGGCCCCTCCAGCTTCAGTAATGCGTAATGGCACTAAGTTTCGTGGGTTACCGTCTGAAGCGGACAATCGTCTAGCAAAGCTTTTCCCAACTGATCTCAGTAGGGCCTGCATTATGCATTCCGACTCTTTTAGTGCCCCGATGGAAACTGCCGAGTTTGATGAATGGCAGCAGCAGCTTTTGCTCGTGCAGCAGGATCTCAGGGGGTCTAAAGATCTCACGCCTTCAGTGCCTTTGGATTTGCCTGACACCTTCCACGGTGCAGCACAGGACTTCCCTAGTAAACTCCCAGCCTGGCCTGTCGTGTCTCTTGGTGGAGGCATTTTCCGTGGCTCCAACTGTAAACTGATCTCACTAGCGTTGCAGGTGTCTCTCCTCCCCAGTTGGACTGAAGAAGGCCTCCTGCCTCCTAGCCTTGACCACGCCATTTGCTGTGGCGGCAGAGGTGCCAAACCTGAGGAAATCGCGTGGGTACAGCGACAGTGGGGCCACGTTTCGCAGGCGTATCGAACGATTCGGAGACAGCTGCACAGCAGCGCTGTGGATGCGTTAAAGCAGCGTAACTTAATCTCAAAAGTATTCTCCGAGACCTCTAGAACCAAGACAACACACGCAGCTGGCCAGCTTCCGTGGCGTCAAGAAACGTACAGATTGGTAAGGCTGCATGCGGCCTGCATGATACCAGCTCCATTCCTTTAACACTTAGAAACGCTGTTGAGGAGAAATCCTTAGCATGCGCGCGCTTTATGGATAAAGGCTCACGGTGCAATCTGGTGCGTGTGATCGATGCTCTTCCTGCAGATGACTATCCAAACAGTAACTCCACGTGCATTCCCATTTGCCACCTTAGCTGCACGCTGCTCACCGTCCGCATATCGGTTGCTGCAAACCAGAACGCGATCTCGCTGGGGGTGTAATCTCACGCCAAGTGGCATAACAGCAAGTTCAGCGGAGGCAGCAAGCGTCAAGAGTCCTCACGAGAATGCGCTAGCCGAGGGTAGCGCACTCCACAACACTATAGGTGAGCCCCCAGGAACCCAGAGTCTGTCAAACGCGTCCTCTGGCAAAGAAGATATCTGCTCCGGCTTTCAATCAGAGAATTCACTCTGGGTGTTCGACGAGGAGGGCGTACTGCGCCTTTTACAGGAGTCACTCCCTATGCATCAACGGGTGGGCACAGCACCTCCAGGCACATAATAACTGCTGCTCTTGAAATATTCTACAGCACCATGACCTAGGAAAAAACATTTGCTCCCACGAGAGTGTTCCTCATCGTGGAAGGCTGTCCGGCTGCTCGCTAGTAAGCACTTTGGCTGGCAACGTCAGGAAGCCGGATGAGAGTTTTAGCTTCGTGAGGAAAAGGATGATTTGCTGAGGACGGATTCTTTGTTGACTGGGAGGATTGTGAGGGTAGTATAAGGTGGAGGTGTGTTCAAGGGTCGTGCGCTTAGAGCAATCTTGTGAGCCTGTGAGCGCGGAGGCAGCCAATGCAGGCAGGCATCCACTGCTGTGGCTGTCTACCCTTGATGAAGCAGGGCAACTTGCAGTAAACATGTACCGCTGCGGCGTTGCGGAAAGAAGTGCGACGCTGCTAGTTTTCAATTTCAAACTAAGCGCCCTTCTCGTGACGGTTTGCGAAAAAATCAAGGAGATCTGTGTTCTGCTAAAGCAAAACAACTTCGTGAACAGAAAACAGATTCAAACATACTTGGATCCGCAATCAAAGACCAGCTGCAACTGAAATGACATCTTGCAGGCCATCATCTGCTCCGCAAAACTCCTTTATCTGGAGTAGCGCGAGCAGCACAGAGCGTCTCCTGCTTGCCGCGTCATGCCCTGACCAGTGGCGGCCAGGATCCTTAGATCTCGAAGGACCATGACACAAAGCATCCAGCACTAGATTCCTCACTAGATAGGATGCAGACACATTCATGTACTCTTGATAGCCTGCACACGAGCTGTCCCTGCGCCGCGTAGCGCCTTGCAGGGTTGCTGCCCACCCGCAAAGTCGCACGACGTCGGAGCAGCACGCACTGGCCTGCAGGCGCTGCAGTTGCTCAAAGGAATCTGCAGAGTCACCAGAGCCTGAGGGATGGAAGAACAGGCCGATGGATTGACTACAGGAAGCCACAGCCCACAGTGCCGATAGACAGGCTACTGACGCGTGGTGGACGTCTGCCACCAATGACGGATTGCTTTTACATGCCCCATCCGCTATGCTGATGCCGTCATATTCCCGTACAATTACACCTGCTGCAGCTACGAATGCAAACCACGTACGCGCAAGCCTCTGTATCCCCTGCAATAGATTTAGTTGTAATTGGCGGGCAGCCTGGGATTGCGGCTCATAAGCGCTGCTTGCCCGAGTACACCCTGTAACGCCTCCACGACACGAGCCTGCATCTTCGCTTGGATTGCGACCAGCCCGTTGACGCAAACCGAAGAGTTGATGTCGCGCGCGTATGATTGCTGCGTTGAGCAAGCGAATTTCTGCCTTGTCGTCTTTTGGCGGCCACGAAGCTGTAGTCGAAAGTAGACCCCAAGGGCCTGGTAGATCGATGAATGGCATCTCATCCCTTGTCGCAGTGCCAGTTGGCGTTATAGATCTGCACGTGACATGTGTTTCCCTCTCGAAAGCTTGCTGAGAAGTAAAGCAGGCGACTTTGTCCCACTGGCAAGCATCTGTCACAGTGACATCAAGCAGCGGTGGAGCCAAGGTGGCAGCCGCAAGCACAGACCACATGAGCCTGGTGCAATTCTTCAAAACTGGCAGCCACTTTGTTGTATCCAATCGATCATAGGGTTCAGCGCTTGCACTGCGTGGGGGCTTCACGGGACTGATACATTCCTCTTCACATTGGGGGAAACCGTAGTCGCGAAACACCTTTGATCTGTGTGGAGGTGGAGGTACGGCCTGGCCCATGAACTCTGAATAATGAGCTGTCGTTGAGGTCGATTTCATACTTTGGGGTCCAGCCTCTGTCATGAACCATTCCATGGTTGCCTCAATTTGAGCCTCAAGCCACTCTAAAAGACCGAAGCGCTGCAGCAGATGTTGGGCATTTACTGTGGCGAGCGGCAGATGGGCACCGTTACTCCATGTGCCTTCTTCGCTTTCAGATGTAAGAAAACTTGAGACGTCTTGCATGGCCATTGCTCTAAAGGCCGCATGCGGATACCACCAGCAGCATGCGGAAAGACACGGTGGTGCTGCTGTTGCAATCAGGAGAGCCTCTACCGCGCTCCAACCCAAGGCCAACTTCTGAGTGGGCAAAGCCAGCACGGGCAGCGCGGAAAGAGACAGTACTGCAGGAGGCGGCACGACTGCCTGAGTCGTATTGTGCGCCTTAAGTCTAGCACTTAGCGAGATGGTACCGTCGTCGAGGCACTGAGACACTGCCATTGCCCTCTTAAGCACAGTTAGTAAGAAGGCTCTTTGATGGGCACAGCTTGCGGCCAAGGGAGACAGTATCAACCGTGAGAAGATTCCGTCCGATCCTAATAACGGTTGGCGCAGGGCTGCCAGCGTTAAAGGCATGCATGGCTCGTGCACCAACAAGGACAGAGCCGAATGCTTTAGAAGGGCGTAGTTCAGGATGGGGTACAACGGATGATCTGGGACAAAGAGAAACGGCACCACTGATGCCGCGAAGCTGCATACGAGCGGCGAGGTAGCCTGTACACATCAAACCAGCATACGTTTGAAGAACAGAACAAAGAGCTTTCCGTCGCAAGCAGCAGATGCCCATGTCGCGACCTTAAAATCCACGCATCTCGGCAGAGCTAGTACGACCCGACGCACTGAACTGACCTGGATTGCGTCAGTTTCTCGTGGTGGAATGCTTCCACCCTCCGCATCTCCCTGCTGCTGGAGAACCTGAATGGACGACATTAAAGAGCGTAGAAGTGTTAGCAGCTGCTTTACTTCTCGAAAAGCAAACGTTGCGGACTTGTGGCGCTGCTGCAAGTCGCGCCTCTTCGGTGTATGTGCGGCACTATTCCCAGAACGCTTTCTGCTTTGCATATTGAACTCATGGACATCTGCAAAATAGGATAACAGCGACCGGTCTGCCGATAGCTGCAGTAAATGGGTGTAGATGGCAAGCCCATGCGCCGCTGCCTCGCGTGTGGATTTATCCTGCAGCCAACACCAACCAGAGCTTCGCAAACTACCAAAATTTTTTGATAGTGTCCTTACAGATGTATACAGATGTATGTGTATATGTGTACATCTGTATATTCATGTGTATACATGTGTGTGCACACATATATGTGTATATTTATATACGTGCACGTATATAACTATATGTATACATATTCTGCCTCTCTACAAGCGAGAAAATTCTGCAAACTTCGACACATGACAAAGCCACATGACTTACTGGGCAGCCTAGGGCCATAACGAGCAGTTGCAAGCCTCCGCCACTGGCAAAACTGCTGAGCCATTGATCCCCGTCATCTATACAAGAACCCCAAGCGTCGAGGCTCCTAGCTAGCTCTACGTCAGTGGAATGCCCTTCTTCTGTCCCACTCGCACCGGAATCGAAGGGCCTCCACAAACGCCCTACACGTCTAGAAGCCTTCAAGAATGTGCTCACGCGCGTGACAGCAAGCTGAATCTCCTGTGGTCTAAATTCGTTCATCTCCCACACGTCTTCCCTACGCCTCTTTGTAGCAGGCCCCTCAGACGCTACCGCCTCCGAGCTTTGACCCTCACAAATCGGACTAGATTCACAGACAGCACCTCCACTGGCTTGGCTTGCTTCCTCCTCCTTCGCAGACTCTGTCGCATCGTGATTTGTCGTGTTCGCTTCCAGTGAACGCAGCCACGCCCCCGCTACACCACAGGCCCTTCGCGCCTGCTCGGCAACGCACACTGGCCGTTTACGCTCCATGGCGATCCGAGCCGCACGTGTGACACTTGATTCTTCTTCACCCAGATGCGAGTGCACCTGCTGCTGCAGTGCCTGTTCCTCCTCAAGCTGCCTCTGCCATCGCCACAACAGCACAAAAAAGGCCCTCATGAGGCGTCCAGCAAGATACGGAATAACGTAGACCACGTCGTAAGCACTGCTGACAGCCGTCGTGCCCCGCAATACGTCCTCCTCGGATGCATTTGCTAAGCCGTTCAGATTCCTCAGGAGGCGGTCCTTCCGAACCGTTGCATGCTGGCTCCCCCCAGCGCTGCTCGACTGCTCCTCATCGCCATCGCCAGATTCCGAAACACTGCAGCGCGCCTTGAGGGCTGCTTCCAGCAACCGATGTCGCTCTGAAGTCGCCGCGAATGTTAGAGAGCGAGCTGGCCGGTAATCTCGAGTTGGAGCCCTCGTATGGAAGCCAAAGTTATCGAGTGTATCATTCATGCGGCGCGGATCGAGGGCGAGCCAATCGCATGGACCCCGCAGACGGCAGAAAACAGTCGGACTATCTGTGGAGGAATAAATATCTGCGCGTGTCTCGCTTGCAACCTCTAGGAAGTCTGGCAAGTGTGTCATCCACATGTAGGTGTTCGAGAAAACATCATAGCTGCCCGAAGATTCCCCTGCCGCCTCAGCAGGCAGTTGCCGGCCTTCGCTGTCGTCTGCTTCCGCGTTCGACGCCCCCATGTAGGCAAAACCACTATCCAGCAGGAGTATGCGGCATAAAATGCTATCTGCGTAAGACGTGGACGCTCCGCATAAGTTCGTGATAGCCTCAAACAACGCGGGGCATGCATCCGAGAGCAAGCAATAAGGCTCTTCTTCGGCTTGTTGCGCATCCGCGGCATGCTGGTCCTCCGCCTGCGCCAGCTGTGCGTTGGCGGCTGGAAGGAGACACGCACCTAGATATTCCAGAAGAGGCATCATAGACGCAGTTATACTTGCAGTCGCACTCGAACCATCGCCAGTCGGAGTGGACAGTGCTCGCCGAATCGCAAGGTTTGCGGCTTGTCCAACTTCCGCGAGCGCCGTCGATAAAAGCGCTTGCCTGGCGATCCGTTTACCGCTGGATTTTGCCTGGGTAGGGGAAGGATCCAAAGCCGCTGCCGCCATTGCAAGCTGCACAGCAGGGAGAAAAAGATCAACTGATGACTGCACAATCAGGATGTCGACGTTCAGACTCGCCGGGGAGGAATCATCGGTCCTTTCGCTTCGCGGGAATTTCCCAAGTGCCTCAGCGCCGGTGTGAACGGCGGCAGTTGGTGGAGACTGGCCCAGTGCATCTAAGAAGCCGCACATAACCGCTTGAGCCTTAGGCCTTAGAGCCTTAAAACACTGCCGTTGGTCCTTCGTCAGGCCAGCCTCTGAAGCAACCCCCATTTGTATCGCAGCTACCACAACTCGACCTAGCTGAGCGGCGCGGTTCATTACTCCAAGACAATACGCCAAATCAGCAGCCGCCGCAACTGCGCTCTCCTCCTCGCCTCCACCATACCCAGCGTCATGCAACGAGCCTATTCCTTGGAGTGCTTCCTGCAGCTCCATAAGTTCCGTCTTGAGATCCTTTAGAACCCCTCCTATCCCAGTCCGGCCGGCTGCAAGGGAGTGGGTATATATGCACGAATCGGCTCCAGCCCGCTGTGCTGCATGCAGAGCGATGGCAGCCGCGTGATACCGAGCCCATCCATCTACAGGCCACCTGAGAAACACACATGCACATGCTGCCCCTAACAAATACATTATCCAGCAAGTCCCAGTAGCAAGGCCAATCAACTGGGAGTAAACAACCCCCCTCGCAAGCCTTGAGAAGGATGAACACATATCTACATGCCCCCAAGACTCGATCACGCGGCACTGTTGCCACGTGCAGTTCACAACGCTCTCGTTCGGGAAAAATGTGCAAAAGACTAGTGGCTGGCACTTGCGACAAGCGCATCAAGAGCTCATAGTCTGCATGAGCACCTCGTGATACGCCTTCCCGAGGGAACGCCTATGGTGGTATCCGTGCAGCAAGCCGCTTACCCATCTGTAATCATGAAGGGCTCCTCAAGACTCCCTGCAAGCTCCTCGAGAGTGCGCGCCAATTGCATTCCAAGACGCATCCCGCAGTCGCTTCCTGATGGCTGCTGCATGCAGAGGCCAGCGAGAAATCGCTGCACCCCCTCTGCCCATCTTCCTGGAGCATCTTCAGTCAGAGCGTTCGGCTCCTCGTTTCCCCATCCAGCCACCAAAAACGCCGCCGCTATCTGCCACTGCAAAGCCCTCGTTCTGATGCGCTTGCCGGCTGCTCCCCTACTGTCACGTGCATACGCAGAAAGCTTGAGTGCCTCCAGCACTTCAGCAGCCCACGTTCTGGAGGCAGGAATAATCTCTGTTCGGTGTTCAGAGGCAGCCCTCTTGCGTCGCTTCGGAGCAGCACTGATTGTAGGCTTCTGGGGCCCCTCCTCCTGAAACTGCTGGAGTTCAGAAACTAGCGAAGGATAAAATGCGGAGGGCAAGTTTTGCAGTGGCTCCCGCCACTGCAGCAGAAGAGCGAGACGTACTGCTGGATGCAGCGACACACTGGTGGCATGATCTCCCTTGACATCCTCCGATGCTAGCATGCGCATGCATGCAGAACGAAGGCTACGATTCCGCTCCCAGGAAGCACGGAAGGCATTGATGAGACTAGGCCTAAATACAAGCAAGATGCCCTGTCCTTCTGAATTTGTGTCATCTTCACCGCCACTTCGCAAGTTCGCCGCTGGACTGCACTGCAAGGCAAGACACAGCATCACGTGCGTGGCCGCTCTGAGCAGGGCGCTCGTTGATGGCAAGAGAACGGAAGGGCTTGCGTCGATTGAATGTTGCGTCTCCTTCACTCTAGCACCCTTCTGGTCAGCAAGAAGCTGTTCCGATAATACACTCAAAGAGTCGTAAAGACGCAGAGCGGCGTCGGGAGGGTGTAGCGCCTCCAGCCTCTGAACAAGGGTGGCTGTCGAAATGGATCCGTTGTTACGCTCTGGGGATTCGCCGCACGCTCCTACCAACAGCGAGATGGCGCACTCCCCTTCGGCCCTGGTAAAGCCTTGGATCGCGTCTTCTAATCCCACTGACTGGTCAGACACACCTGCGAGCGCCCAGAATTCGAGGAGGGGCAGCAGCCATCTCAGGTGTACCTGATCTGACGCGCCTCCCAATGGACTGCCGACTGTTGATAGACAGGGGGAGTCCTTTCCGCCTAGCACTGACTCGCAAGCCAGTAGCAACAGAGGGCGCTCCTTTTCATCCACCAGTTGCTTTGTTGCCACTGCAACACGCTTCAGAAGGCAGCGCAAGAGTTCTTGAACCGGGTCCATCTCGCAGAACTCCCTCTCCAGTTGCAGCTCAGATACCTGTGGTAAGGCTTGCGAGCGCGTGTCAGCAAATACTGGGCAGAGCCTTAGGCGTTGCATGCAGCCCGCGAAGCTGACTGAAGGGCGGCCTTTCCGTTCAACTGCATCTTGCACACCGGCGAGGGCTACAAAAAACATCACGATACGACGAAGCAGCCGCAGTTTCGAAGGTACGGAGCAGTCGGGGATCCCTCCAGCAGAAAATGTTTCACAGAGGCTTGCAATGTGGCAACACAAGGTAGCCCCTATCTCTCCCCAGTGCAAGAGGGCCTCGTCGTCGGCTGCTGTTTTTCGGAAGGCCGTTTCACGCGTGCTGTGCGATGCAGGGGGTTCCGCATGATCGGCGCACTGAGGCAGTGAGGCGGTCAATGCAAGACGCTGAAGCGCCGTGGTGGCTTGGCGAAGTAATCGCCCTAGAGGTCTCCCCGCACTGGCAATCACAGCTGCACACGGGTTGTCTGCACCTAGACCGGCATCTGAGACACAACGACGTTCCCGTAGAGCCTTGTTTCTGAGCTGCCAGCTCACAGCTTCCACTTGCCGCAGAACGGCAGGCAACCTGCCGCTGGTCAGCGCATCGGTTCCTTGAAGGTTACCGTGTGGTAGCTGCGAATCTTTAAGGCCTCCTAGCTCCTGCAGCTCCTCGAGGTTCCGCGTAAATGCCCCCAGGAGCCCTAGCAAATTCGTCCTCTCTGCGAGAGCCACGTGGTCTCTTGCTGGAGACGCAGCGCCAGGCAAGCGGGCAGCACATCCCCAGAGCAGAGTCTCGGGTGCTACCTCATGGAGAGGGGCCAGGAGAGGTGCCGAGTTCGTTGCCAGCTGATGCAATCCCGCAAGATGCTCCAACTGCTCCTCGAGGGTCGTCTGTGGGGCTGAGTGCGCAGCGACTTTATTGGTGTCAACAGAACACTCTGCACGCCGCACCGCAAGAAACCGCAAGAGCCGCTTGCGAAGCCGATTGACCGCTTTGCTCTGGGGATGCTGAGCAGCAGCAGCGCGGGCTGCCTCCACAAACGCCGCAGAATCGGCTTGCGTTCCCCCCTCCGCATTCTGCTCGCGCGGCATGTTCAGTGCACAGCCGATAACACGCCAGGAGCCCTCCTGTTGCAGCCACGTGAGAAGCGGATGCCGCATTGCAGGACGTAAGATGCAGCACTTCATGAGTCCGCTGACTGCCCACTGCACGACTGCCTCAGCGCAAAGTTCCGCCGAGTGCTTAAAGGCGCATCCCCAACAACTCTCTGCAGGGGCCGACACGCCGAAGGACGGCAAATCGATAAAGAGCGCTCGCCCATTGTTGCAACGAGGGGTCACAGAGAGGTGAGCCAGAAGGGCTGCAGAAAAGGGTGAGAGAAGCCACGCTGCTTCTTCCTGCGCCGCAGTCTCGTCTCCGCCTTCACGGGTGTAGGGCGCAACAACATAGGGCAACAGAGCCAACCGACGCTCACTAGCGAGGCGCAACACCCCCACAAAGTAGAGCGCGCTGCAACGAAAGCAGGAAGATTCTTCCAACGCCGTGAGCCACACAGCAGCTTCATCCACTCCGAAAGCCCCAGCAGGATCGAGGCTGAAGAGGCCGCTCGTGTGCATAAACCTGCAGAAACGATCCCATAACACAGTTACGGACCAGCACAAGTCGGCTTTGCAGAGCGAGTCTACAAGGAATCTCTCACGTCGCAAATTCCTGCCTTTATCCCAGGTAGGATGCGTGGGGGAGAAAAACCACATCGCCGTCCCATGCACTGGTGCAGGCAGCCACGTGGAGGTGTGGCAAAGTTGCTATGACAGGCGAATATAATATACATATATATATACATATATATATATATATACGCACCCTAGCAGGTTCTGAAGAGGCTCGTCAGAAATGACTGCAGCCGAAGTGTCATTGTCTGGGCTCCCATTCTTCTGGCATGGACTCAGGAGACACTGACGGCTTCCCTGTGCATCCCGATGCCACTGCAGCAAGAGGTGGAGAAGTACCAGCTGCTGCTGCTTTGACACAGCACCACCTGCAGCTATCTCGCGCCCCCATGCTCCTACTCCTCCCCGTGCCTGTACCCCCAGACGGATGATGGACTTTGCAATGTTTCGTGACCTGCAGCAGAGAGTGCTCCTTTGATCTTCGGAATCTACGGGCTTCCACGTGCAGAGCAACTTGCCCCAATCAAGAGGAAACGATGGAGTCATCAGCTCCTGATAGGCTTCCGCAACTTCCATCCACCTGCGAAAAAAGCAATCCAAACAAAGCGAAAGGGGGTGGCAATTCACTGTTATGCAGACGACCGGCCACGCAGCCTCTGATCATCCTATGAGGCTTGATTTGTATGCAGGCACTGCGAGAACTAGCGAACCCCCACCGCCTGCCTCTACAAGCAGCGGCCAGTAAAAAGTTGACTCTACCCCCCATCCGAGGCGCAGCCACGAGGATGCCTCAACTAAACGAGCCGACAGAGGTAGTTCTAGACTTCTAGGCGTCAAGAGCCCGTCGACCTAGCCTAGAAAAATTTATGAGCACAGAATGGACGGAGCACGGGCTTCCCCATGGTGCATGCTTACCCCAGGAGCAACAGAAAGAAGGTCGAAGAGACACCATCTTTGGCAGCCACACTGCTATGCCCTCCGGCGTCTGCATGGGGAGCCCCTGCACTGGTCCTAAGCGATGTCAACTGTGCGAAAAGCTGCATAAGGTGCTCCGCGACTACACCACGGGAGGCTGCACACAAAGTCGTTGAATCCGCTTCAGGGGAGTCCTCCTCTTCACTACACGAATCCTCACACTCTGCATCTGCGGTAGCCTCCTCAATGCCATCAACATGAATCTCTAGTTCATCATTTTCACTGTCGTCGGCCTCTCCGGAGCCTCGCCGGGCACGCTCCACTTCTTGTTTCTGCTTCTCCTTGGCAGCAGCAGCTGCAGAGGCTGCTGCAGCTCTGGATAGGGCCTCGTCCGATAACCAGAGTTCTTCCTGGTGAGCGGCTGCGGGGGGAGTTGCTTGAGCATGTCCTCCTTTCTTCGAGCCGCTAAGCTGCTGCGTACCCGCATGCTTCTCTTGTTGGAGCAGCCGCAGCAAGGAGTTGACTAGAGTCTTCGCGTCTGGGAGGCGAGGGCCTACTTCAGCCAAGAGAAGCCGCTGCAAATCGGGGTGTGCGCTGAGGGCTCCATGCATGCAGCGTAGGGCCTTGCAGCATGCCCGCAGAAGAGCAACGCCGCAGAAGGCTGTTCGAACATCCGGTTGCAGAAGACACTGAGACAGGTGCTGACGCAACAGCAGGGCAGGGGAGGCTACGTATGCCCCTGCAACAGCAATGATACGTCGTCTGCTCAGTTCTACATCCTGGCGTTTGTGCTGCATCTGCGCATGTTGCAGTCTCCTGGCTTCGAGGTCTTCGAAGTACGGAATCTGCTCCGCCTCCTGTGAGCAGACGACTTGAAACTCTGCTCGTGGTGCCTCCGAAGTCGAAAACTTCAAGTCGTGCTCGCAAAGCGCCAATCCCAGAAGGCCCCTGCCTGCGGCGCTGTAGAGGCGGGAGGGCTCCGGCAGTACGTCTGCAGTTGCTAGTGGCTGCAGTTGCGGCTGTCGCTCATGATGGAGACGTTGGCGCCGTGCCTCAAGGATTTGCTGCTGCTGCTGGACGGGCAATACCCAAGGGGCCTCTAGAACGCGGCAGAGAAAGAGACACGAAAGGGCAAAGGTAGACGACTGGCGAGGGCTCAACAACAGTCCAGTAGCACTAGCCAAGAAAGGCGGCAAGAGGGCTGGCTGAGACTTGAAAAGCTGCAACAAGAGGTCCTGCTGCGGAGGCAGTTGTAGAGGACGAATCGCCAGAGCCAGAGAGAGCAGCGGCCGCTCGTGCTCCATGCCATCCTTCCTGGGAGCTACCGACTCAGTGATCGCCCCACGATCCTCAGCAGACAGCCCCTTGCGCAGGAGGCTGCGAGCAGCTGCCAACAGCAGCAGAAACGCGAGGAAGCGCTGCGCTACCCAGGACGAGCTGAAGAAGGCGAAACGCTCGCCAGACTGGCTCCCCCCAGCTTCACGGGAAGAAGGCACCTCCTGCTGGTGGCTTTCTCCTGCATAAACGGCTGCAGCTGCCTCTGAGCCCTCGGGGGGACGACGCCACAAGAGAGGCTGCAACAAATGATTCAAATCTTCCCTCGCAGTGAAGGCGTGAAGCAGGCCAGGGAGTGCAAAGCCTCCAGGTCCGTTGGTGAAGCAAAGATGTCTCGCTGTGCTCTCAGAGAGTCTGAAGCGGCCTGCTGCTCTTGCAGCCAAAAACGCTTCTGACAACCCCGCTAAGAAACACAAGGCGTCGAGCTCCCTATCCAGCGGCAGCCCACGAACGGCGGAACGCAGCAACGTCACATCATCTCCGAGTCTGCTGCTGCTGTTCGCAGAATCCCTGTGGCTCCCACGCGCTGCTGCGTGAGACTGCAGCTGCTGGAGATGCCGCCGTGGCTGCAGCAAAGTCTCGCTAACGATGAGATCCGAATGCAGCAAAAGCAACAGAAGCAGACGCAAGGCCTCCTGCCGAAGAGCATACCGAATGGGCACAAGCCCGCATCCCCCTATGACCTCCCGAGCAGCGCGAGCTCTCAGTGTACTTACGGCGAGGCGAACATGCGCAGTCGCAGCAGCTGCTGCAGCAGCAGCCTCCGCCAGCAGCGGCCGTGTGATCTTCGCTGAGTCGCCATCGCGTGCGCCTCGCCTTGCTTCACGCTGCGCTCCGATACGAGCGCTCACGCCAAGAGGATCCATTTCCTCACGGCAGGCAAGGCAGCAGCAGCGCACTGAGAAAGACCCCCACGCACGGTTCCAGCTGGTCTTACGGTAAGTCTGTGCAACCCTTTCGTCTGCCGCTTGAGTCTCGCCAGCCGATGCCACTCCTGCCTGCACAGGTTGCGCGGCTGTCTCCTTGACGCAAGTGGTGCAGCTACACAGGCATCCCTGAGCTGGAGGAGGAGGTGGACGCTGGTCGCTATCTGGGGTACCCTCAGCTCGCTGGCTGTTGTTTCTTCTTCTCCGCCTTGCCAGCAGGTGCCTTGAAGGCCCCTCGCACAGTGCATGCATCGCTGTGTTCAGCGGATGATGCTGCGCAGGTTCTCGCTCGCCTCCCCCCCCACCGGAGGTTCCTTGGCAAGATGCTGCAGCTGCTGCCGTTCCAGTCCCCTGCACTGCACACGCAACTCGCCAGGCTGCTGCAGGCGTGCAGGCAGCAGCAGAGGAAACCAAACGGCAGAGACACAGCTGTAGTACAGCGTGCTGCTGCTGCGCTGTGGGGGGGGCGGACGCAGGAGGAGGGGAACGCATCAACATCCCCAGAGACAGGAGTCTCGTGGGAGTCGTGAGGGCTGCAGCCAGTCCATGTCGAGTCGCAGCAGCACACGGAACGGCGTCCAGCCTCTCCTCTTTGACCACAGCACAGGCAAGGAGTGCTGCTGCTTGTGCTGCTTGCGCTAGTGCCTCGGCTGCAGCCGTCTCTGCATCCCGTTGCATGTGCTGCTGCTGCTGGAGCTTCTTACGGGCAGCAGCAGCAGGACTAGCTCCTTCGGGGAGGCCCCGCTGGGCGACCTTGGTGCCCTCTTCCAGCAGTCGCAAGAGTGCCGCAGTGCTTGCATCCACAAGCTGCAGGAGCTCAATACAGCCTGGGGAGGCGGATGCGTATGCCTGCAGCAACTGCCAAAGCTGCTGCCGCAGCTTTGGCAGATCCTGCTGCTCCTGCAGCAGCAGCTGCCGCTGCCGCTGCTCCCGCAGCAGCGCTGCCTTCTTCCCCAGTCGAGTCTGAGACACTAGAGGGGCAACGGGGTGGCAAAGCGCGGGGAGAAGTGGATCCAGCCATGCCAAAAGCTCCCGTATTGCGGTTTGGGGAGAATCTCCACCCCTAATGCCTGCCTGAGCCCCTCGGGCGGCTGCATCAAGCAGCTTCGCAAGTACCGCTGCCTCTGACATGACTGCTGAGAGCGCTTTCCTCGAGACTTCCAATCGATTGTGAGGGCCCACGTGGCTCAGAGCCACGTGCTCAAGGCACCCAGCTCCCAGAAAGGAGACGAGAGGGGATGCACAAATCCTGGAACCCTTACCCGGGGCAAAAGGGGCCTCCAGGGTGGCCTTTTAGGTATGTGTCATGCACTATTCATGCGTCATGGGCAATGACGACGTCAGAGACCTCAAAGCCGCCGACAAAGGGCATGCTGGCAACTTGAGGGGGCCTTTGCGCAAAAGGGCCCCTAAAAACACCGAGAGTGCTGCCTACGCAGCTCAGCGAACAAGGGGAAACACTGGAAAGGCTAGAAGTCCCGGCTGTACGTACAGCTCCTGCTGCAGTGACCACGAGGCCCTGCGGGTTTCTGGTGTGGGGCCGCGGCCGTGCCAGCATCCCAGAGAGCCTGGCGGAATTCTCTCGGGAAAATGTGACAGAATTGCCGGAGCTTCAGTCTTGTAGGGGCATTTCACTCCAATTCAGGCGCCAGCGAGCTTCGGTTAGAAGACTGCTTGGTGTAGCTTGCTCGTTTCCAAAGCCCCGATGTTCCTTCGCCTCACACCCTACAGAGGATGCGATCAGGACGCCATGGCTGAACCAAAATACGCCAGCTGAATTTCTAAGACACCCGTTAGCTCTGAGCGCCGAGTGGCACGTGAACGACTTAGCTTCAGACCATTCAGTGCGAACAATGCACCACTCGGATTTAGCTCTTTTGCTATGCATGCAAAAGGGTCAATAGTCATTGTGATGGTAGTGCAGAAGGGTCAATAGTCATTGTGATGGTAGTGCAGAAGGGTCAATAGTCATTGTGACGGTAGTGCAAAAGGGTCAATAGT
Source organism: Cyclospora cayetanensis (assembly GCF_002999335.1). Lineage (NCBI taxonomy): Eukaryota > Apicomplexa > Conoidasida > Eucoccidiorida > Eimeriidae > Cyclospora > Cyclospora cayetanensis. The sequence continues at coordinate 39,872 of NW_020312107.1, read as the reverse complement.
CATTGTGACGGTAGTGCAAAAGGGTCAATAGTCATTGTGATGGTAGTGCAAAAGGGTCAATAGTCATTGTGACGGTAGTGCAAAAGGGTCAATAGTCATTGTGATGGTAGTGCAAAAGGGTCAATAATCATTTTGACGGTAGTGCAAAAGGGTCAAGATGCCGCCATATCTCTACGGGTATTCGCATGAGGAGTTGTTGACCTGCAGTGTAGAGTTGATTGTATTCCCAAACATGCAGGGCATGGGCTAAACAACAAAGCTCGCTGACTCTCAGTGGGCAGTCGCCTTTGTGACTGCGTAGGACTCTGGATACGGCATTCATGTATGATAAACCCCTTGGGAGCACCTTTTGCAATACCTTCAAGAAGCCAATTTCTAAGAGGGCCCTTCCCATACTGCGGGAGGCAACACGTGTTGAATGTACAACTGTTTTCGCCCTTTCCTGGAGCATACGAAGCTCAGCAATGCTCCCATATGTCCGTATATCTGTTTGATCAGCGCTTTATGTGTTATCTCCCTTGGGCGTGTACTATTGTGGTGTTTCCCTCCTTGGTTGTGAACTTACCCAACAAATCTATCCAGGATTAGCTATTTTCACTTTCAGTTCAACAGGTCTATGCTTTTGGGCGACAAAGACTAGTCACCTTTCATGGGTAGGGCTTTTCTGCCGATGCCTCATCTTGTAACAAAATAGTCTTGGGGAAAACTCCTGTGGATGAATGATGAGGTAGTCAGCCAAGCTACGCTTGAACTCTTTCTTCTACGTTGGCTAAATCAAACCAAGCATTCGTAGTGAATGGACTACTTGGTTGCCCTGTCCATGTATCTTATTTAATACAGACTACTGTTTACTCGACACTAAATGACGCAGCGCTGTGTCCGTGCGCGCCAAGTGTCATGTGCTACTGACTGTGATTGTTCGAATCAGGCTGAAGGGCAGCTCTGCGCTCCTCTGCTGTCCCTGTCCCCTAAAATGGGGGATTCTGATGGGCGAGAAGGACGGAATTTCTTCTGGAGAGAACTCAATAGCCAACTATCAAGTTTGCTCTGGGCCGGAGTTAAATGTATCCCTTCTCACACCTTCGATTGAACATTACACTGTATGCTATGTGCGCCTGGGTGGCAATGCTCAAAGCCCTTGGGTGATGCTGCAACTTGGATCACAGTTGTTTCCCTCACGGCTGACGTCGTAAGGTTGTGAGGCAAGCACATGAAGAGGGTTGAGCTCTTTTAGAAAAACACTCGTCAGCTGCCTATCAATTTTTGAATTGAGTCCAGAGCTACATGCCACCGTACAAAAAGCTCGGGTCGAGCGCACCAGGAGGTAGAATGATGAAAGATGTCGACGCAGTTAGTTTCAGGCTTGAACGACCCCGAGATGCACTTTCGGTAGAATGCTAATATATGATTGGTAAAGTAATGAGCGGCTTTATTTAACATACTCAATTTTGTCTCGATGCACTCCTTGGTGCTCTCGAGGCAATTGATGAAACAAAAGGACACAGGCATTCGGTAGCATCTAAGCAAAGATGATGCACCTAATTGTGATATTTCAAGTGAAATCAACTGCGTTGTGGGTTTCAGATAACTGTTTGGTCATCTGTGTAAATATGCTATCTATTAACATCCCATTTTCATCGTGCTGGCGGAGCATTACACAGCGCCAATCAGCTCTCACTAGTAGCTTACGGCGATCAAATGAAATTTTTAAAAATCACTCTGCAAGCTACGTACACCAGTTCCAGTCCAGTTATGCTAGGTGACGAAGCATATTTGTCCTTAGCCAAGAGAGCGATACGCAGCGGGGACAATAGCTGCAATTCATGCGGGCAAAATCTACTAACTAGAGGCTTCGTGCTTGGGAGAGCTCTAAACAGAGAGCTTAAGCCTAGCATGAAGTATACATAGAACAAAATCCGATAGCAAACTTGCGGTCGTGTGCTGAAAAATCGATGCTTGGAGTGCATCCCTGCATGGCAGGTGCTTTGCAGATTTTGAATCCTTCTGCAAGATCTGGGGCCACAAAAAAAGGTAGTAAAATAATGAAGGGAGCCATGGAAATAATTGCCTTGAGTTCGTGCGAGTGTTATCTAGCTGCTCCCTGACCCATCGAAAGCCGCTTCGACGAATCAAAGAGTAGAACTAGTGCATTCCTTCACCACCGGATATTCTTCTCTTCTTAAGCAAAACTTTGAACATTTTTTGATTTCTTGTTGCTTCTTTTGCAGAACCTTCCGTTTGCATGAATTACCACTGCCCTGAAGCATTGCTGTTGCTATGGCTTGTGCAGGGCTCCATATGGCCATTTCCGATTTCGCTTTTCCTTGGTAGCCCGTATTCTTCTTCCTAGAAACTGGAAATCTGAATACTTATGCATTGGGAGACTATCTTTCAGAAGGCATAGTGTTTGCTCGGGAGGCGCAGCTTGCTTTCTTCCGAGCCTGTGTTTTTGTTGGCGTCCAGAAAGACCGGGTGAATGCGATAACAGAAACTCCTCACGGCGCTACTTAAATTAATAATTGTTCAAAGACGCTGAATATCATGGGAAACTCGTGCTGCTCGGTTGATGGGGAGGATAAGGCCGATATTACTGTGCAGCAGCTCGCCCTCGCAGGCTTAAAGGATGGGCCTCCAAAGAATTACGATGCGTGGTTAAATACATACAAGGAAGGAGGCAGCGTGGAGGTTTTGTTCCCTGACGGACAGCGCATAGTATGCAAGCTCACACTGGACTCAGCTAAGAAGGTCCTTACTCTCTGCTTCAAGGATAAAATGCGCCCTATTCCCTATAAGGACATCGACTCGTGGATTTACGGATCGTCTACACTCAAGCTGAACTCATCAGACGCTGCTCTGCTTAAAGATCCCAAAGTTGTGGGCTTTAGGCAACGAACGCCTGGTCGGGCCATCGCCGTCGCATTCAATGACGTCGACAGCGCCGTATCATTTGTTTGGTTTCTAGAGAGGGTAATAGAGGATTCCAGGGATGAACTAGACAAGACAAGTGACGTAATGGCAGAATAAGGACCTTTGTTGGCCCCATCACCTGCTATCTTCGAGGTCCACACCAGAGGTGCACGATGCCCGTCAATCAAGCTACGGAGCGCCCAATTACGTCTTCACCACGCACTTTGACAACGGCCGCGAAGAAATATGCGGATCCGCTAATTCGCCATGAACCATTCCTCGATATTACGCCCTGGAATCCATAAACGTATCTACATGCATCCGTTGATTGCGCTACAAAAACTCAATGATAGACATGCATGCTTCGAATTTTGCGGAAACACAAATACCCTCTATACAGGGAATCACATTAGAGTTATCAATGTTTTGGGCAGTTCTTGATGGTATGTGCTCGCATGAGCATATTTATGGAATCCAGGTCCGTTTTCCATTCATCGTAATCTAGTTTCATGCAACCTGCTTTTTGCTTTCGTGCTGAGCCGGAAGAAGAAACAATGTTAGCGCTGTGCTGCCTCCGAAGTGATCTGCACTCGGCAGGTGAGTGTTTGAGTGTGGTGCTGGTATTGCACACCTGCGGTGCCTTGGCCTGTTTTTTACGCATGTTTTCATAGTGTCAAGTATCCATTGCAGACGCATTTGGAAGAAGTCAACAATAATACAAAGACTGCTGCCGGTACTGACGCTGTGCATGTCACCCCATGGCCAGAAGTTCCACCTGCGGACTCTCCGCGCAGCGGAAACACGCTGTGCGTCCCCAGGCAGTACCCAAGAGTCCTTTAATCGCTATGTGTCTATTCTTCTGTACCAGAATGTTTTTTAGGCTTTAGGTGCTCGTAGAGCAGGGGGCGAGTGAGCCTTTCGGAGAGCCTATCTGTGGCCCGACACCCCGTAGTTCTAGAAATGACGAAACAGCAAGTCGAGCGAACAAACTTGATCAGTCAGTTGGCGCATCCAACAGAACACACGCAATGTAGATTTCGGCATAACCGCCGTCCCTGCGGCAGGCAAACACAGAGGTGCAGTAGGGGGGGGGTCTAACCCACGGCATTCTCAGGGCACAAACGTCCACGCAACGGCAGTAGCCCATCGCCACAAGCCCCGAAATCGCTCATTTACGCTCACTGCTGGTCATTCCGTAGACTCCATGTTTCGTGGGGGGCAACTTGGAAGAAGGCACCGCAAAGCAAGTCGGAATCCTCCCCTTGTACAGTCAGCACGAGGGGGCCTCCAGAGAGCACCACGCCGAACTGCAGGAAGGGGCAAGAGCAGCAAAGAACTATCCAACGGCTCCGCTAAGACAAATAGGCGAGAACGACGACGCAGGCAGGCAGCAGTAAAAATTCGCGCGTCCACGGCTCTCCACACAAAAGGCCGAGCAGAAGCCAACATGGAGAGCGAAAAAACAGCAGCAAGCCTTCTCACGATTTCCTTCTTCTGTGTGTTATCGGGGCCCTTAACAAATCCCGCTTTCAGGCGCAACTTGCATGAAACCAAACGCCGCCCTTGACGGACCACGGCGAGCTGAGGACAGAGGATTGCGCATCATTATACAGCGCAATAAAACGAGACGCTGAGCAACTGCCACGTTCGAAGCGCGCACATATGCGTTACGACGATTCAAAAGATTGTACAGATGTAGGAGCCAGCTACGCAGATGCCATGCCTGAGCACTTGTATGTACTGAGCATGTTTGCGTAGACACATGAATGTACGTGCACCGCGAGAGTGTTTTTTGAGGCACCGTCTGGACGAAAGAAGTTTGCCAGACAGAAGGATTCTCCACTGACTGACCTGCATAGCGTCCCCAGGTCCTATGCCCCTCCAAGAACACTCTTCTTGCCGAATGAGCGTTTCTGTGCAGCACACCCGCAACGCGCATCTCACCAGGAGACACTGCACTGGCCGCAAGGGCTTGTGAACAACAGCGATGTCTCCCAGTTCATCGTTCGCAGGAAGCCGCTAAGACTCGTGGGGCAAGAAGAAGAAATGACTTACTCCCATCGAGCTTAGGCCTCTCAGCGCTGCCTGATGGCTGCTCAGGAGTCGTATCTCGGCTGCGTGAACCCTCGGACGGTGACAGCTGCGGAGAGGCACTTTCCCCCGTAGCAACTTGGTCGCTGCGGATTGATTTGCTGCTTGGGCTGCTGTTGCTGGAAGGCTCCTCGACGGCAATCCTCTGGCTGTCCGCGCGCGTCGAAGGGAGCGATTTACGTGTCTTGTTACCCCCCTTTTTCTTCTCCTCCTTCTTCTTGAGGAAGGCCTTTCCTTTGAGGAGGTCCTTTCCCTTGCGAGCCTTGCCGCTCTTCCTGGAATTCCCCCTCTCCTGCCTCGAAAAGCTGTCTTCTCGCCGCGCCCTCTGCTTCGGCCGGATGCGGGGGGAGCTGCTGCTTCCAGCAGCGGAGCCCAGAGAGGCCTTGCTGCTTTTTCTCTTCCTGCTGCTCTCTGCCGCCTTCTCCACAGCCTTCAGGCCGTGTTGGCGCTGCTGTTGCTGATCCTCGAGCGCGAGGGCTGCTTTTGCCTCCTTCGAGGCAACGACCAGTTGCTGCTGCTTGAGCATTCTTCGAATCAGCTTCTCTGGATCCGCTGTGTGCAGCGCAGCGTCGGGCAAGGCGCCGACGTCCCTCGCTTGGAGATACAGATCCAGAATGTTGCTGCAGCGCACAACCTCCACCATGCCTCGCCAGTCGTAGTCTATCCTCTCCCCCATCCAGCCCAGCAGGGGTTTGAGACGCGTCCTCTGGGGGTAGCGTCGTAGGGGAGTTGGAGCCAACTGGGGAGGCGAACTGCGATCCAGCTGCGTCGGAGGAACTCCCCGACGCGTCCTCGTTGACGCCCCCCGTGTGTTTCTGAGAGACTGCCGCGGCTTCGCCCTCTCCGGCGAGGTTTGGATGCCTCTCTGCACGCTGCGAACAGGAGACACTGCGACTTCCACGAGCTGCTGCTGGGCCCCTCCAGCGCGTGGCGTTGAAACTGTCTCCCCAACCTCCTCCGAAGCTGCCACTGCAGCGGCTGCATCAGAGGCATGCGGAGGCTGCGGTGGAATCACGAGGGCCCCAGTGTCTAGACGGCGAGCTGCGCCACCGGGCGAAGTCACTGATCCCGTCTGATATCCCCTCCCGTCGGTGTCTTCTGTGGATACCGCAGTGTCGGCTGGATTCTCTTCGTCCCGCGCAGCCTCGAGCGCAGGCTGAGACGCTTCCTTCTGCGCGCTCAACTGCTGCTGATCGCGATCCCCTTCTGCATCCCGATCCCCCTCCTCGAGCTGCCCCTGCTGCAGCTGCTGCGGAGGAGTCTGCGCCTCGGCGTCGGATCGCCACGCCTCCTCAGCTGCAGCATCCAACTGTGGGACCCCATCGTCGTCAGCCTCTCTCCATTCCTCGAAGACGCCGAGCGTCTGACTTGCATCGGGAGGCGTGAGAGATTCTGCTGCAGGAGAAGGAGCGCTTTGGGCTGCAAGATCCTCCAATCGACTTGTAGCCGCTCCGGGAGGCAACACGCCAGTAGAAAGAGGGCCTTGAGGCTTGTTGTCGAGCAAGTTGACATGCGCCGCAGACTCGAGGCTGTCTCCGCCTGTCTCCGCTTGCGCCTTTCCCCTTCTTTCGCTCGGCAAGAACACAACAGCGCCTTCGGCGGGATCCCCCGCCGCGGCAGCAGTCACGCCGCTTCGCCGGATGCATGCAGTCGCTTCGAAGTGGGGGGGGGGCCCCTTAGCTGCCCCACTTGTCACCACGGCACTTGTATCGAGAGATTCGTCGCTATCCGAAACAGCGGGGAGGGTCCCCCTTTGCCTGCGCCTTCTTGCTTCTTCTGGATGCGTGCGATGGCGAAGCTCCTGTCGCTCCTGTCGCTGCTGTCGCACACTTTGTGGGGTGCCCTCATACGACACTGCGCCGTCGGAAGACGCAGCCTCCGTCTCGGCGGAGTCTCCTGTCTCCTGCTGCTGAGGCAGCCGCTGCTGCGGGGAGTCTCTATGCCCAGAGGACTGGAAGGGCAAGGCCAAGGAGGGGAGGGGGCCCCCTCCTGCTTCCCAGCGTTGAGCGGGGTGTCGATACAGCCTGGACCTGCGGCTCTTCGGGGGAGGCGGCAAGCCGCGAGTTGAACGCCGTTCGTCCTCCAGGAGAGCTGCCCTGCTTATGCTCCTTGATTCTGGCTCTGCTCCTGCAGCAGCCTCTTGCGCTCGACTCGGTAAAACAGACACTTCGCGTTCGCCAGCTGCTGCTGCCCGCCTTGCAAACAGTCGGCTGCGACGCCGAGACCTCATAAAAACTTCGGTGTCAGACGCATGCAGAGGCGAAAAATGCGCAGCAGCTGGCGCGGCGGTAACAACAGCTCGGCGGGCTGTTTGGGGAGATCTAATGGCCTCTGGCAGACGGCAGGGCCCTAGCAGAGCTTCTGGTGGAGGCAGAAAGAAAAGCGCAGCAGCAGCACAGCAGCAGAAAACGCACAGAAACGGATACACTTCGAGCGCAACTCTCTCAAGGGTGCTATGTGTGATCGGTGGGGACGGCAGACTCCCTGTTGCCTCTACAATACACAGACCTGTCGATGCATATACATATGTATATAAATCTATACAATGTGTATATTTATAGGTATGTACTTATACATATATATATGTACGTATGTGTATACATATATATGCATGTGTGGGTGGGTGTTTACGTGTATGTGCCAGAAAGGCCTCAAAAACATGCATCCAGAAAAAAAGCTCTATGGAGGAGACACATTCCGCCCGGAAAAGGGGCACGGATCACGATCCATGGGGCCCCCACGCACGTAGACGCGTCACAAACACATGCGCATGGTGAAGTGAAGTGAAGTGAGGTGAAGAAGTGAGGGGGGGAGGGGGGGAAGAGTTTTAGCGCAAGGGAGCTCCCGACTGGTCACCGGAGTACTTCCACCGCAGAACGGCACTTCCCTCGAGAGTGCATAATGACAGCAACTGCTAATTTTCCCATACTCCGCATACCTTCCGCCTCCCTTCGTGATTGTCTGGAGGACGCCTCCAGCTGCCTTCGGCGGAATTCTTTAAAGAGGTCGAAAGGGCGCCTGAGATGGGGAGCTCCCAAGGGAGGAGGCGTTCGCTCTTGCACTTCCACGAGTTGCGGCTGCACAGGAAGCCCTAGGGGTGGAGCCAAGGACTGAGAATTTCACCGCATTCCAGAGACACACGAGCAGAAAAGTGCTTGCATTCAGATCCAAGCGAGCGGCAAGCAAGAACACCCGGTTGCACGAATAGAAATCACTTTAAATGTTGCATGCAGTCATTCGAAAAAAAGGCGAAAGGGGAGTGCAGGCCGCCTCGAGGCGGCCTGCTCAGAAGGTGTACAGACACCGCAGATGAAGCGGCATGCCGTCGCCGCTCCATCTGCCCCTTCCCCCCCCTTTTGCTTTTTCCCAACAGAGCTGATATATACATATATATGCGCGCAGCCTCACCAGTTCGACCTCCTGAAGAAGCCCCCCATCCATTGCATTACCACTTTCCCGTGTGGCGTTTCTTCTATTCGCATGCAGCGCAGCAGCAGCCGCTGCCGCAGCGGCAGCCCCCGCCGCAGCGGCCAGCGAGACAGCAACCCCACCGGCAACACCACCCGCGAAAAATTGCGACGCCTTTTCTCTGTGCCGATCCACAGCAGCCGCAGCAGCTGCAACAGCAGCTGCTCCAGCTGCTGATGCTGCTGCTGCAGAAGACTCTGAATCACGAGAAGGAGAGAGCGCAGCGAGCAAGCGACGAGCTTCCTCGACACGCTGTCTCCTGTAGGCTGGAAGATCACATCTCCGCATCTCCTCTTCGCTACTGCCGTCCCCCCCTCCCCCCCCCAAACTTCTCCCCGATTGCTGATGCTCTACAAAAGTGGCTGTCTGCAATGCCTCACGTCCAGGAGGAACCTCTTGTCGCTGACGCTGCTGCTGCTGCTGCTGCTGCTGCTGCGAATGCTGCTGGGGATGAGAGCCCTTTCTCCTGAGTATTCGTTCTGCAAGCTCCGCACTGTTCGGCGTCAAACCCAGCTGCCAGCCTATTGCCTCCTTCCATAGTGCCCAACCGTCGCTGTCAAGCGACACGTCGTGGAAGGATCTCTCCCCTCCGAGAGGCAGGCGAAGTCGAGGAGGCCGTAAAGCAGCTGCCTCTGAAGACGCAGCTGCATTGTTTCCCTCCGAAATCGCTGCTTCTGCTGCTGCTGCTGCTGTTGTTGTTGTCTGGGATGCATCCGAAGTAAGACCACCAGCAGCGACTGCGCCTGTCGATTCCCCCCTGGAGGCGACAGCTCTCCGTGCAGAAAGAGATCGCGGCGAAGCGCTATCGAGCGGAAAGTACTGCCTCCCTACATGCGATTGCAAGAGGCTTCCTGCGTCTGCAGCAGCAGAAGGATCTGCAGGTGCTCCATTTTCCCCCCCAGCACTGCGAGAAGCCTCCGCAGCAGCAGCAGCAGCAGCTGCTGCTGCTGGCAGGGGGCCTGCTGAGTCGTAGTGCCCTCGAAAATCGCTGCGGAAGCTGCCACTGTGCAGATCGAGCTGCTGCTGCTGGCGACTTGTGGAGGTAGGTGTCGCTACAATTGGGGAAGGGGTGACGTTCTTTCCCAGGTTTGAGGCGCTATCCGCAGACTTCCATCGCACTGTCGCTCGTGGAGAGGCGTCTTTTTGCTGCTGCTGCCGGAGTGGTTGGTACTGATGCTGCTGATGCTGATGATGCTGCAAATACAGACTCTGTTGCTGCTGCTGCAGGCGTTGCTGTTGCCGCTGCAGACGGTGAATCTGCTGCAGCGCTTGCTGCTGGTCGTGCAGCAGCTGCTGCTCGTGTCGCAGCTGTTGCACTGCCTGCTGCAGCCTGAGCCGCTCATCTCTCAGCACAAGCTCTCTCAGACTTTCTGCCGTCTGAACGCCTCCCCGTCTTTCCGATTCTTCCTCCTGGAGCAGCTGCTGCTGCCGCAGCAGGAGCTGCTCGGCGAGGGGACGCAAAAAGCTGCCCCCTAGGAGATCTGCCTGAGGCATCGCTGGGTGCTGAGGAGACTCATGAGGCGGGAGTGTGGCATGCGAAGCTGCGGTGCAGCGTTTTGCCCTGCGGCACAGGCGCGCAGATTCCTTAAAGGATGATGAGATGACAGGATGATGAGATGACAGACAGTCAGTCAGACGGTCAGTCAGACGGTCAGTCAGACAGTCAGTCAGACAGTCAGTCAGTCCCCCTGCTCCTGCTCGTCGTCGTTCTCGCTTGGACGGGCATGGCGCGCAGCTGCTGCTGCCCCCCTAATAATAATGGAGCGCTGATGAGAGCTACTGGTCGCTACAAAAAGCAAAAAGATTGAATATTGCACGAGAGAGGCGTCGGCAGACAGAGGGGGCCCTTCCGTCCGCGTTCCGACCGCTACCCCAGCAGCAGTCGCTACTAATGAGAGGAGCTCTCCCTCCTCCCTCGAGACAGCGAAACAATCCAACACGGCCTAAGAAATGCGAAAGATCGGAGACAGAAAAAAGCCCTTTTCGCCGCTGCTACCACTGTCACTCGTTGTGTGGTTCCTCTCTACTGCGCTGCTGCCGTCGCGCCTGCAACTGCTGCAGCGGCAGCTGCGAGATCTGCTGCAATCTGTAGAGAGAGGTAAGAGGGCGTCTTACCCGCAGTCGCGCTCTCCTCTCAAGGCTGCCTCGTAAATATGTTTTAATGCCATGTGCGAGGGTGTATCTATCATGCCTTGCAAAGCTTCCGCTGCGCCTCCAGCAGCAGCAGCAAAGCGCAAGCTGCAGGGTCTGCTGCTGCTGCTGCTGCTGCTGCTGCTGTGGCGGCAGCGGTGCAACAGCGTGCAGCATGCAGCTGCAAAATTTCATTGAAGGGGCCCTCCCTCCTTCTTTCCTGCGCCTTTGGGGGCCCTCCGTTCACTGGATTACACAACCAGAAGGAGTCTTAGCTGTGGCTGCTAGCAGCTAGTCTCGCATTTCCCGCCTCTCTTGCATGCCGCACTTCGAGCTAACAAGGAAAGAAACTTTGCGTCTCTTTTTCTGTGTCTAGGGGGGGCTAATTGTGCCTGGGGGTGTTTCAGCGCATGTATGTATAGATATGTATATATGAATGCATATGAGCATGTATATGAGCATGTATATGCGTATGAGTATGTGTGTGCAGGTGTTTTTTATGTATTCGTGCGGGTGTGTGTTGAACCTGTAACGCTACTGCCTGCCAATATATTTAATAACCCTTCTGTTTCATCGACTGGACGGTGCTTTGGGAGTCAGCTGCGCATGAAAGGATCCTTGTTTCTCCTGCGGAGTGTGGGTAGATACCTTTCTCTGTACATCTTTCTTACACACAGACACACAGACACACACACACACACACAAGGGCGGCACGGCATCCCTTGTACTCCCGATCTCTCTTTCTCCTTCTCTCTCTCTCATGCTCCACATACATACCCAGATTAGCGGGGAACTCCCCCCCTGAGCCTCTCTCGCAACTTCTGGAGGGGAGGCAAGCCTCGCTTCTGCGTGTTTATCTGCACTGGAAATCCACGAGCGAAAAGCTGCAGTTCACCGCAGCAGCAGCACCGCCCCTCCTCACCTCCCTTTCTTCTACTGCATTCCAGCAAAAAAGAGAAAGCACAACAACAAAAACAGCCACAACAGCAACAACCCTTCCCCCTTCTGCGCGTTTCACGAGTGCTCCCCTCTCAAAGGCGTGTTGCAGTAGCGCCTGTTACTCCTCCGACGTCTCCATCGCTGCGCTTCCCCCCTTCCTCCCTCAGGAAGTCTGCATTCTACTAAACAGAAACGGCCGACTCTTCTCACTTCCGAGTTTTTCTGGCTGCGTTTTGCCGGACGGAAAGCTGCGTACCCTCTGAAACAATGCAGCCACCCCCCGGTACACCCCGTTGTCTAGAAGCCTCAGCTGCTGCTGCCCTCTCGAGCACAAAGTCGACGCAGCAGCGCCGACAGCCTGGCTTGCCAACTCCCCACAGACCTTCTGACCAACCCACAGCAGCTCCGGGAGAGACGCCTTCAGACTTCGTCCCTGCCTGTCGCACTCTCTGCGCAGTGGCGAATGTTCAAGCTGTACAGACAGGTCCAACTGCTGCAGCCGTTCTCCCCAACGGGCATGACAGGTCGATCCTCTGCGTGGATGTACACCCCTCAAGTGAGGCTTCTTCCCCCCACCCCCGCTCCACCCGTCCTGACGCTTTGTGCCTTCTTCTCTCGTGATCTTTTTTCCTCCTACCCTCCTCCCTCCTCTCCCCAGTGCTTCGCGAGGCGCTTTTCTTGAGGCGGGGAGAAGAAGAAGAGGGATTCTCCCGTAGCTAGCTGTCTTTGAGGGCTGGGGGTACAGCGCCTTTTTTGCTGTTTTTAAGCTTTTTGCATCCTCCTCTGGCTCTTGAGGATTCGTCTTTTTTGCGTGCTTGTGTGTGTTGTATGCTGTTTTTTTGTATGCTGTTTTTTTGTCTGCTGTTTTTTTGTTCCCGGTTTTTGTCTGCTGTTTTTTTGTCTGCTGTTTTTTTGTTCCCGGTTTTTGTATGCTGTATTTTTGTGTGCTGTTTTTTGTCTGCTGTGTGTCTGTGTATCTCTCAGAAAAGTACTGCGCTACGGGCAGCGCAGACGGGGGGATCCGTGTGTTTGCTCTTCCGGGGGGGGAAGCGGAGGGGTCGCTTGTGTGTGAGCTGTACGGTGCCTCGGGTGGTCACTCTGACTGGGTGACGTCGTGTGCGTATTGCGAGGACGGTCAGTTGCTTTCGGGAGGCATGGACGGGAAGGTTTGTTTGTGGCAGCAGAAGGCAAGCGCTCGCACGAGCCCTTGCGCTGTCTCCTCCCGGGGAGTCGCCTCGAGGAAAGCACTTTTTCTCACTCGCGCAGCCTCCTCCCAGGAGCAGCCGACCACACCTGCTGCTGCTACTGCTGCTGCTGCTGCTGCCTTGAAGAACCCCTACCCCGCTTGCCTTCCCGAAGCAACGGCAGTCTGCAAAGCGAGCACAAACCCTGCGCGCTGCTGCAAGGAACTTGCTCCTGGGCATCTTGCAGGTGTAAGCCAGGTGCTTGTTCGCGGCATGCGTGGTGCCTCTTGCGGCTACGATGGCACGCTTCGTCTGTGGAGTCTCGTCAGGGGAAGGCAGCTGCTCGAGCTTCCCGCAGTGGATGTGGGGGAGCCGGGTGCTCTAGGGGCCCTCTCCCCGTTGCTCCAGGTTGTGTGGCTGAACGCCTTCGCCGCTGCTGGCAGCAAGAAGGGGGCGATCACTGCGTGGGATCTCAACGCGGGGGAAATCGTTGCGCAGACTCCCTCCGCCCACAGGGGAGCCGTTGGGGATCTTCAGCTGCTCCTGCCCCTCGCGGCGAGAAGGGAAGAAGCGCCGATCAGCGGCTGCGGGGGAGGCTTTGTTCCGCTTCTGGCTTCCGGCGGGAGGGCAGATGGACGGCTATGCGTGTTCGATCTGCGGTGTCTCCCCTCCCCCGTGTCTTCGGCGCAAGCGCATGCTGCCTCGATCAACACTCTCCTGCCCCTCGGAGGGGGAGGCGGTGCTCTGGCTGCTTCCACGCTCTGCACTCTGGGAGCCGATGGGTGCTGCAAGCTGTGGGACCTTCGGTGCGTCAAGGCAGCGAAGAACGGGGGGCGCAGGGGCCCCCCTTCGGGAGGGGGGGCCCCTTCGGACTGCTGCCGCCCGGTGGCATCCGTCAATGCAGGGAGGGGGGGCCTCCTCTGTGGGGCCCCCCTGGATGACTGCGCGGGCCTCGTTTGTGCAGGTGCAGCAGACGGGGCCCTCTACCTGCTCGACATGATGGCTGGCCAGCGGGGTGTACAGGGAGGGGGCCCCCTTTCCCGCCAGCGGGTGCCTTCGGGGGCAGCTGCATGCTGGGGGTACGGGTGCAGCAGTCGGGGAGCTGTGCAGACTGTGAGAACGGTCGAGAAAATGCCGTCTGAAGGCGGCGACGGAATAGCCACTACGTCGGCTATTCTTGCGGGGGGGGATGATGGTCACCTTGCATGTCTTGAGCTCGGCTGATTTGGAGGGGTACTGCACCCCAGACATAAAGGCACCTAAGAAGGCTATATGTACGCGGGGGGAGAGGGAGGGGGGGGAACCCCTTAGCCCCCCTTCCCCCTCCACTTCTCCTCCCCCTCTGTTGGGCTCGTGGGTGTTTTATCTTTAGGAGTCTAGATGGGCGCATAAAAAGCGCAGCGTACGGAAGAGCTGTAGAGGTTTCCCTGCCACTACCAAAGAATGTAGAGTGAGCGCCTAAATAAGACTTTTCTTGCGCCCTCCTGCCAAAGCCACGGCTCCTGTGTCCTCTCTTATTATGAAGCCTCAGTAGAGGCTTGACAGGGAGGGCTTGGTCTCTTCTATCTCCCCCCTATGGAAGTTACAAGTGCCTTCATTCCCACCACGAATGCACAAGCGCCACAACTAAACGCCAGGGAGACCGCCTCCCAGAGTGCAAACACAAGCTAAAAAGGCCAAGAGCTGCCACGTTAGCCGCGGGTTTAAAGCCCACAGTCAACAGAAGCGCGTTTGAGCTTGCCAGAATAGTGGAAAGGCTGGAAGCACACAGGGAACGGATGAGGCCAAGGGGACTGCCTACTTTCCCAAAAAGTGGCTGCGAGGCTCAGTCGCCAACAGTTGCTGCAGCGGCTTTGGCGCCACTGCGGAGGCAGCGCACGGGAGAACCCCTAGCCATAGAGCCTGCTGAAGCAGATTTCGTGCAAGGCCTCTTCGCTTGTCTTCTTGGCATTCAATGAAAGTACTCATGGAGAGCTGCATCCTGCAGTCACACGCAGCGAGGAGGGACGGGAAGCAGTGTGGCACAGCCAAGCTCGGGAGAGCCAGTTCGGAGAACACAAATTTCACCGCTTGCAAAGCCACAGCAGACTGAGCCAAAAACTGTACAGGACGCCCTCCTTCTCCCTCCCTCTGTGACATTCCCTCCCTTTCCGCAGTCGCCACTAGAAGCGACGGCGCGCGCAGCCTTCAACAGAGAAGCGCGCCTGTGCCGAGACGCAATGCGCAAAGCCTTTTGCGCCGTAGCTGGCTGAACGGGGTGAGTCCGTAAGCGGCAAGAAGTGGCACTTCGGAATTCGAAAGAATGTACGGGAGAAACGGCACGTGAGAGCACAACAGGAAAGAGCAAGAAACGAGGGATAATTACACAAGGCACACAGGAGTCTGAGGCACCTGTTCTTCGCTTCCGTCAATTCTCGGATATCCACTGCCATCGCGTAGCAAACCTCCCGCTGCTGCAGCACTGCTGCCCTGGTCCTTGACGAGAGCCGCTCAGAGGCAGCAACCTGAGGCGACCTCATCACGAAAACGCAATTGTTGTACGTCTTATTAAGGTTCCCCAAGAGGATCACAGCGGCGGCGAGGATTATTTTTCGGCAAGGCATTTTTTTTTTCAAAAAAAAAGCCCACCTTCTTCAAGAGCGGCCCCGTCAAGTTCCTTGCGTAGGCGCCTCCAAATCGACTGTGGGATTTGAAATTGTCTCCAACGTCTTCTGACTGCTCCCTCGCTTCCCATGGACGGCTGTTGGGGAGCAGCGCCTTGCCTCGACAGCTGCTGCTGGCGCTGTTGCAAATGCTGCTCCGTCCACGATTCGCCTCTGCTGCGATTGCCTCGCTTCGGTGGAGTTCTTTGCTGCTCGCGTTTTCCATGCCATCCTCGTCTCCATTCTGTTTCTCCCTGCACTCGGCGGGCAGGCTGTTTCCAGCATGCGCCTCTTGCCCCCCTCGGCAAGCCTCCCGCTGTCTGCACGACTGCGCTTGTCTTGAAGGGGTCGTTGTCGTCGTCGTCTGCGCCATGCATGAGTGTCTCCGGCTCTTTTGCTTGGCTGACGCGCTCCTAGACGACCAGCGCACGGCAGTCAGCACCGCGCGAATTCCATGATGCCTTCTTCTCCCCAGAGAGGCTGGATCCAAGACTGTTTCCCCGCTTTCTGTCGCCACTGCCGCAGAAGCCTGTGCTGCTGCTACTGAGCCTCCTTCACCCTCGACTTCCCCTCGTCGTCGCGTCACCGCGCGAGCGCAGTCGGCCTTCGTTCCGTCTGTGTCTTCTGCGCTTTCCGCAGACAAGCCAGACGCCGCGACTGTCTCTCTCTCTGCTGCTTTCGCGAGAGACACTTCGGCAGGGGGAAGTAGAGCAGCAGCAGCCGCTGCTGCGGCAGTTCGGGGAAGGCCCTCTCCAGCAGCTGCTGCTGGCGAGAGACAGGCAAGTGTTTCCGCGAAGGCATTCTGCGGCACTTTAGCTCCTGAAGCAACGAGGGCTGCCTCCAGCTCCGCTGCCGCGGCAGTTTTCTGCTGCACTGCTGCCTCTTCTTCGAGCAGCAGACGATCGAGCTTCTGCTGATGCCTGTGCAGAGTGCGGTGCAGCTGCTGCCTCTGTCGCTCGGCTGTCTGTACCTTCTTCTGGAATACGCACAAGTCGCTCCGCATCTCCCTGTCAAGTCGTTGCAGCGCTTCCCTCGCCGTCAGCACCGTTGATACCGACCACACGCAGTAACGAGGAGTGCCAGAATCGAGGCGGCTTGAGCCTTCAAGACGCCGCGTGCATTCTCGAGAGCCGCTCCCAGGAAGACTGCTGCTGCTGCTGCTGCTGCACCAGGCGTGTGGGTGATAACACGGTCCAGCCAGCGAGCGCTCCTTCAATTCGGAGGGCTGAAGGGGCGATGCAGGAGGACGAATCCTTGCTACAGGCCTGCGCGTCTCAGCAGCAGCAGCAGCAGCAGCAGCAGCAGCAGCAGCAGCAGCAGCAGCAGCGGCAGCAGCAGCGCAGACACCGCTTTCCACCTCCCCCGATGCTGTTGCACTCCCGCGTAGCGTTCGGGTGGGTAGGCTTGGATCTGCGCTGCAGCACTTGACGAAAAGATCCCTCAAGGAGTCTGAGATGGCGAAAGGCTTCAGGAGACTCGCCCCCCCCAATAGCCTCTCATGAACCCAAGTGCCTTCCCACAGATACTGCCGCGTCAACAAGCCTCGCAAGTCTAGCGCTAACCACGCGGAGTTGCTGCAATTTCTGCTCTCTGAAAGCCTCGACTCGCTGCTCCTCTCGTGCTTGCTGAGCCGAGGACTGCTGCCGCTCAAAGGAAGGTACCCCTCAACAGCCAACGCCTCTTCTGGTAGGATGCATCCATATAGGGAGCTTAGTTGGGGAATTCCGACACCTGAAACAGCTGCGTCAACACAGATAGAGAGACAGATAAAGAGATAGAGACAGACAGATAGACACACGCACAGACACACAGACACATACACACACACATACACACAGACACATACATACACACACACAGACACATACATACACACAGACACATACATACACACTGTTCAACTAGCAGATGGCTGCCAAAAACCCCAAAGGACAGCGCATCGAGCCTTTAAAGCCGTCTGTCATCAAGCAGCAGCACCCGCAACACACACACAGAGGGGGGAGGGAGGGAGGCAGGCAGGCAAGCAGGCAAGCAGGCACAGCTCCTGAAGAAGGATGCGCAAGAGAAAGCAGCAGCAAACGACCGAGGCATCTGCAGCGCCGTCGCAGCCAGAGCTGTATGTACTCCCGTGGTCTTCTCGCTCAACAAAGAAGTTTAGCCCCTGCGTGGTGCTTGGCTCATGCTGTGGGTGTAGTAGTGGCGCCTTGAAGGATGTTGGCAAGCCGCTCAGAAATTCCTGAGGGTATAAATACGCGCACTTTGTATGAACACATGAAAAAAGAGTGGCTCGCTACAGACAGAGAGAGAGAGAGAGGCAGAAATAGAGAGAGAGACAGAAAGAAAGAGGGAGACAGACAGAAAGAGAGAGAGAGAGAGACAGAAAGAAAGAGGGAGACAGACAGAAAGAGAGAGAGACAGAAAGACAAACAGAGACAGGCAGAAATAGAGAGAGACAGACAGACAGACAGAGGCAGACAGAAAGACAGACAGAGACAGGCAGAAATAGAGAGAGACAGACAGACAGAGGCAGACAGACAGAAAGATAGAGACAGACAGAGAGACAGACATACAGACAGACAGATAGATTGACAGACAAACAGAGAGAAAGAGAGAGACAGCAGGATGAGCAGAAATAAAGCGTCATCCTTATAGACGGCCATCTGAAAGGAGGCCTGTCAAACCGTTTGCTTTTCGCGCTTAATATGGAAGCAAACCTTTCGAGAAAACATCCGCTAGCACCGATGCAGCAATGCAGGCACCGCAAGAAGGCAAAGCAGAATGCACGGAGAAACCTAAGCGCCAGCTGTTTGGGGGAGAGACACACAGGTGAGAGGTTCTCCTAAAGGCGTGGGGAGGCAGTCCTCCACAGGAGGCTTCTTGACTTGCATGCAGCCTTCGCCGGTACAATCGGTGACTGAAGCGAGCATTTCTCACCAGCAGCAGTTCCGCATGCATCGAGACAGAGATGTCTGCTAGATCCCGGTTGGTTACTTTAATGGCAGCCACTGCCCGCAGCAAATCCCCACAAGAGCTGAGACGGGTTGAATGCTTTCGGCGCTGGGTGGACAAAAGCAGAAAAACACACACCACACGCTGCAGAGATCCTCGTCTGGAGGCAGTGAACAGCAGCAGCGAGTCCACTGCTGAGCGTTGCTGCCGTTTTCCGACGTGGCAGACAGTGGTTCGGGTGGAAAAGAGCAGACGCAGTAGAGCAGCCCTCCAGAAACGTTTTCGTCTGCTCAACAAGGCATCTTACGCGGGGCACTCCAACGCTCAGACTCTCGCAGCAGCAGTCTCACGGAGCCACGTACCTGCATGCACCCAATGATGCTGTCAAGCGAAGTCTGTTGCAGCAGTTGCGGCTCCAGTTTGGAGAAAACAGCAACTGCTGATCGCGCCAAAGCCTTCCAACCCGAGGCGAAGAAGACATCCCACACGCAGCCGACGAGCGAGGCATTGAGGAA
The DNA here is from genome assembly GCF_002999335.1 of Cyclospora cayetanensis. Taxonomy (NCBI): domain Eukaryota; phylum Apicomplexa; class Conoidasida; order Eucoccidiorida; family Eimeriidae; genus Cyclospora; species Cyclospora cayetanensis. The sequence continues at coordinate 21,047 of NW_020312107.1, read as the reverse complement.
GGCGGAGAAAGAGGCCAGCAGCCACTGCGGAGGAGCGACACAGAAAAAAAAGCATCAGACGGAAAAATCGCATGCTGCATGAATGGAAGAGAGGGAGACGGAGGCGCACTGGAGCGGCAAGGCGCTGCGGAAGGGGGGCCATCGGGATGGGAGGCGGGCCGGTTTTTTTTTTTCTTGAAAAAAAATTCGCCAAAAAACACGCCTTTTCCAGTGTACATACACCTGGGTGCCAGCAGCAGCCTTTCACCTGCGTCGCGAAGAAGCTTAGGGACAGCCAGTGGCAGTGCAAGTGGTTCCAGAGACGCGGCAAATGCTGTCTGCGAAAATGCACAGCCTCGAGAAAAACGAGCAAGCAAGCAGTCTGAACGCAGAAACGTTGCGACGAATGCCTGCCAGTCCGTCTGCTGAAATCACGCCGAGTTTCAGCCGGCAGACCTCACACGCTGCTCTCCCTTGCCCCCTGGGTGTATTGTTGGCGTTGGTCGTGCGACTAATGGGAAGCGCGCGCATGCGGCTGCAGGAGAGGTGGCGCACTTGAAGATTTGGTCGAATTGACGCGTGCGAGTCGTGAGGAGTGGCATCCCGCCTTCGTGGAGGAGGCGGTAATCCATGGCTCGATGAAAGACGAGGAATGCCCAAAAGGCATATACTCGGTTGGTGTCGCACAGTTGCAAGAGAGCGCCGACCATGAAATTCATGCCTGCGAAAAAATGCATTGAAGGCTGCGGGGTGAACTTCTTTGATGCGCCTTCAAGCGGCTGAATGGTGTGCGCTTGAATATCTGCCCCCCTCATAAAGCCTCCCTCGATGAAAACAGCGAAGAAAAGGCTTGGCACAACCCCCTGTGGAGGACGAAAGCGCGGAGGAGGGGCCTTTTGTGCCATAGAGAGCAGGATGTTGCAGCTCAGGGGAAACTCCCGAGGCGTCCGCCCTACCTTGGCAGTAGCCTGTGTGCGGATCGAGACAGGCTAGAGCGTGCAAGACATCGTACAGCTTCTGTTGGCCACTAGCGGAGGCAAAGCTGCGAAAAAACAAGATCAAACACGCAGAAAGAGGCTCTAGGACGGGTGTAGTAAGCCACCACGAGGGTGTCGAAGCCCCCTTTTCTCGAAGCCAGCGTCAGTCTTGGAGGCGGAAAGCGCAGCACGTGGAGGGCGAGAGAGAGACAGCCGAGGCAGCAGCGCAGTCTATTCCAAGAAGCCTCGCAGCTCGAGCACTGGGGTTGCTGAAACACCGTACAAGGAGCGCGTGGGGAATGTGCGTCCGACGTCTCGACGAATCTCATCGGCTCGCGACTCCGGCAACGCCGCTTCGAGCAGGCAGTCGAAGACGGAATAGCAGAGGGGTGGGAGGAGGAAACTGCCGCAGGGGAAGCCACGCGAAGACGAGTGGGCCCAGCAGCGCCTCGAGACGCCACTATCCCCCGAAGCATGCGCAAGAGCTGATGGCGAGGCTTGTGCGCGTACCGCGAGACTCAACTCTTTGCACCAGTAGAACGGCCTTCTAAAGACTGGTGTGTACGGGGGAGCGGGAGCCTGCTCCGAGGCGTTTGATACCGTCGCTCGCGCGCGCTCACCCCCCTGCTCCTGCACAGTCTCCTCCGCTGACTCGGAGACACTCGCAGACTTCAACGCCTCGACGAGCTCCTCCGCTACACGCTGAGAAAGCAGCTCCACGCGGCCCCTACAGAGGAGCCAGTACTTGAGGCGCACCAGACACTGTCTCTTGCATGCACACCCCACATCTTCTTCCTGGTCTTGTATTCTCGGAGCCGCGGGAGAGGCGTCAGCCGCAGGGGAGCCTTGGAGGCGCTCCCGCCAGGAGGAGACTTCACGAGAGAGGGAGGCTTCCGGGGAGGCACGAGAGCGAGACACAGGCGTGTCGCAGATGCCGCTGCTGCTCCTGCTGCGACTCGATCTCCGGAACGCCGCCGCAGCCTTTCTCACCGCATGGCAGCGGATGTCTGCCTCGGAAGTGTCGCTGTCACCCTGCGTAGACTCCGCAGCGCCCGCCTCTCGTTGCGCTCGCTTGCGCCTCCTGAGACAGCGGCAGCAGCTGCACTCCTCCGCCAGCTCCTGCAGGGTCCCCCTGCGCACAGCCTTGTCTACCCATTTGTGCTTTATTGCGACTTGCAGCAGCACTTGGCAGCTGCAGCTGAAGGCTACGAGGGAGCCTAGAGGCAGAAAAGGACAGCAGAAGGCAGTCAGCAGCCTCGCTGACAAGCGCCGCAGCAACGGAGAAGGCGAAGAACTGCACAAGGACTGCCCTCCCTCTCCGCTGCAGCTCTCCGCTGTTGTCAGCCTCCTCCTCGCTTCTCCCTCCTCGGATCTGACGCGAATTGCACTTCGGGCAGAAGGCGGAGCAGCAACAGAGACAGTGGCGTCAGCGGCACTCGCTAAAGCCTTCCCCACCTCCCCTGCAAAACGGTCTCCACATGCATTCACCGTTGCGACACCTCTGCTCGTCTGCTGCTGAGCCTCCCATTCCGCCCTCTTGCAGCAGCCTTCCTGACGATGCCTCCTCGCCCCCCCCTCCTCGAAGCAACTGGGGGAAGCCACGAATTCAGGCGGCAGCTGCTGTTGCTGTTGCTGTTGCTGTTGCTGCTGCTGTTGCTGTTGCTGCTGCTGTTGCTGCTGCTGCTGTTGCTGTTGCTGTTGCTGCTGTTGCTGTTGCTGCTGCTGTTGCTGCTGCTGTTGCTGTTGCTGCTGTTGCTGCTGCTGCTGCTGTTGCTGCTGCTGTTGCTGCAGCTGCTGCCCTACATCACTGGCCCCACTGCAGGCGCTCGCTGCAGTAGCTGGGGCTGCGTCTTTTGCTGCCGCTACCTCCTCCTCTCCTGATGAGTTCAAAGCCAGCTTGAGGTCATCTCTAGATCGCCAGCGTGACGAGGGAGACGGAGGATATACAGCGCCGTCTGCTGGAGCTTTCGGCGAAGAGGAGGAGCTGCTTTTTGTGCCTGCTCTCTTTGGTAGGGGCCCTTCACGCGAAGAAGGCGATTCAGCTTGCACGGCTGGTGGTAGAGCGTCATGCGTCTTGCGGTGTACCTGCGCCCATGCCGCTGCGGGAGCAGGCAAAAGAAGCTGCCTTTCTCCGCACTCGCGTATCGCAGACAAGGCTGGAAGGCCTCCCTTCGGTGCACAGAAGACGGGCTGCTGCAATTGCTGCTGCGGAGGCAGTGCATCCCGACGACAAGTCCACTTCATGGATTTCGCAGGGTGACTCCTTCGCTCTGAAGGGAGCGGCGTCCGCAGCTGTTGCTGAGGAGACAACTGAGGCATTCGAAGCGTCTGCTGCTGATGGTGGAGAATAGGGCAATGTAGCGTTGAGACTGAACACACGGCTTTTCCTGCTGCGCTCGCCGCTGGGCCAGACGGGGTGGTGCTCGGGAGGTTCTTCGCCTCATTGAGACGCTTCCCCAGGCACGGCTTCGGCTGGTGTGTTTGCGGTCGTCCACTGAGCCCGTTGCAAGAACTCATCATGGAGCTGTCGCTGCTGTTCATCTGGTCGCAGCGGCTACACCGACAGCCGCTAGGCGCCGCTATTTGCAGCCGAAGAAGCTGCAGCAATGGCAGTTTGCGGGGTCGGTGCACGCTGCGGCTGCAGCGGACTGCGCGTCCTCAGGAGGCGCTCATTGGGCTGTCTGTACACTTCGCGGCATGAGCAGCTGTACTGGAAAGCACTTTTGCTCCCTTTAACGCGCGCCGGCGAGTTAACAAGGCCTCTGCCGTCTAAAATTGCCACCCCCCGTTCATGCGAGGAGAGCCACGGCAGCGAGAACGGCCACGTCTGCGTTTCCCCGAGAGGGAGAGCGACAAACTCAAACTGCCGAAACGATCCCCTGCTTTTGAAACTCCCGGGTGCCTCCGATGCGTCTGTACTCCGCAATGGCCGAAAGATAGAGGAAAAGCTGGAGACTCGCGCAACCGGCTGTATTTGCATATACTAGCTGCGTCCGTGTGGGTGAGCCAAGGAGGGCTGCCAGCCGGCGAGGAACCAGTGTGACTCAGTGGGGGTTTTTTGACTCATGAGAAGAGGCACAATACGGATATTTCGTAGAGATATAGTGCTGCATGTTTGGTCTGAAAGGTGTTCCGCAGACAGGCGTGGGAAGAGGAGGCCTACAGCAGGCTTGCTCCTCCTTCCAAGCCGCAGGTGACCTAGGAACCAAGGCACCTACAAAACATGAACGCGCTGCGAGCTCACCTGTGCCAAGGTGTTGGTGGTAGCTCGTTTTAGGCGACGAAAGTACCTAGATATCGGCCTGACAGGTGCCTCTCGTCGCAGAAACGCTTGAGAAGGGCAGTGCCCTCCCTTGTGGCTAAATGGGAAACGCCGCCGTACAACTGGCGGCTGTCGCTTCCTGTGTCTGGGTAATATGCTGCTGCTCGTGTCGTTGGTAGCAGTTTTATGTAGGGACTAGTGTGTAAAGAAATCGGCTTGGCGTTCGTGGGCCATGGATGCTGTTGCGGATCGGTGCTCTCAGACACGTATGGCAACAACTGCAGAGAGAGAGAGAGAGGAGCCATCGGTCATCGGTGGGGTTCGTTTTGTGTTCACTTTTGCGCTAGAGTTTTCATTTGAAGCACATCGTTGTCGCTGGCTCTCTCTCCGTTCCTCTTATATCCCTAGCTTCCTGCGCAGCAAGTAGCCGGTTTAGAGGGGCGCGGCTGATGCACGCCGCCAGTGGCCCCCTTTGACAGGGAGTAGAAGACCGCTAGTGACCCTTTCTCTCTGACATGTGAAGCATAGGTGGCATGCATGCAAGCGACGGAGATGAAGGTAATAATTGCACGCGTTGGCAGTGGCGAGGCTACACCGTGAGGCCACACACGGCGCGCAGGTAGAGTTGGTGCACAAAAACGTGGCAGGATGCGGCTCCCTGCTGCGATTTTCAGGATGGAAGCTTTACCTTATTTACACCCCTGCTTGTAGCGGGACAGCCTACACTTGCGCGCTTCCTGGTCCACTGCTTGTGTCTAGCCTAGAATCGGTACAACATTGAGTAATCGATTTCTCTCATTCCTGTTTGATACAAGGTGCAAGGTTTCGCGCATTCTTTGCTTGCTGTTCTGGGCAACTAGTGGAATGTGAACGCTCAGACCAGAGTGCAAATACGCACACCCAAGCTACGCGTCTCCCCTCCTGACAGGAAGTCTGAGGAGCGCCGGCAGGAAAAGAGAGAATTCTAATTCATCAAAACTCAAGTAGTTTCTACAGTAGTCAGTGTGCGAATCCGAAGTCAAATGTCTCCCTACAAAAATTTCAGATTGCAGTGTACACACTATCGCTCTGTAGCCAATCTTGAGTATCGGTCATCGGTACAGGGCAGGAGGGATGTTAGGAGAACACCAGGCTCTGCAGAAAGATGCGTTCTGGTGTGCTCTTCCGAAAAAGCACTGCGTCGGTTCTCTCGAGGAGATGGGCCAAGCGTTCTGTACAGCCGCGCCACTACGCTCCCCTGGAGGGAGAACGCCAGACACCAGGATTTTTGAGTCAAGGCACGCCTGTGTGGTAGCCTGCAAAGCAAATAGCCCCACTCCCCAGCCTTGACAAGGGGCACACTGCTTTTGAAGATCCCCAGAAAATACTCGAACTGGACGTTAAAAGCGACTGGCGTTAGTGTCACTGTGGGTGTACGCACACCACGAGCAAGCGCACCACCATTCGACCCTAGAGGGCCTCTGAGCTTTGATGTGCTGTTCCTGCCCCCAGGATTTGCAGCTGCGCTGCCCCCTTTTCCGTCCAGTGCAAATATCCCGTGGTAGAGGTAGAAGGGGCAGTGGGTTGCAGCGCGCTGTCTCTACGGGGGACGGGCTCCCTGCTGGCACCGCTGTTGCATCGTTCCTTGCATGACGCAAGCGCCCTGCAGCGCTACGATCTAGAGGCAATTTTTCTCTAAATAATTGACTATTTCCCAAATAAAAACCCTGTGAATGATACTTGTTCCCTACGGCGGCCAAGACCTAAAGAGCGGTACTGCCATATATATATATATATATGTATGTAGATGCCTATATTCTGACTCGAGCATGGTAGAAATATCTTCGGTGCACACGTTCCGTGCAGCTTGTTCTGTTGACGTCACTGCAACTCGAGACGCAGCAGATCCCCGTGGGCCTGTTCGTAAACAGAGGGATGGCGGCTGCTAATCAACTGGGAAGCTGTATCAGTAGGGATCAAGAAAGAGCTGAGGGGTGCTGACTGCAGCGTATCCATGATACGCTGCTCACGAGAGGAGCGCAGCAGGGCCTCACAAGAACCCCTTCTTCTGCGCCTACTGCGCAGAGCCTGGCACATGGAAGACTGCTACTCTAAAACAAAGTGCAAACAGCTGCCGTCAGTGGCCAACAAGGTGTGGCCGCTGGTATTCGGCTTTGGGGAGGGGGCGGAGCGATTAGTGAGCATTCCTGGGGAACACGGGGTCCTGTGAATACAGCACTTGCTCAGCAGCAGGAACCCTGTGTCGCGAGATCCCCTAAAATCCACTAGATAGAGTGCAGGGGGCATGTAGCTCGCGTGTCACATCCAACCGAGATAAGCGTTTTCCCCTCCCCCTCCGGCGCGACCCTAGAAAGCGGATTCACTGCCTTCGGGAGCCAACGCATGCAATCGACCTGGGGTATGAACAAACAAGCCCAGCCCCGTAGGACTAGCTAGGCGATAAACAAGTAGGGAAGCATGCAGACGAACGAAGAGGGCAGTAGGTACGACGACGTATGCGCATCCCGAGGAAGCAAGAGGAAAAGCGCCCGCTCACTCGTGTCAGACCGCGCCAGAGAACGCAACAGTCAGAAGCAACACACAGAAAAACACCCTAACATCCAGCCTGAGCTCAGAAAACGCTGCCCTACTATGAAGAAGCGAAGGCAGCAGGGGACGCAGCTCTCGCCATGAAGTGCGCTACTACCGTAAGCGGGGAATGGTCAAGGGAATGTTCTTTATGTCTACATCTAAGCGACAAGCAAAATCCCCTATTTCTATGTGCACTTCGCCTCGGGCCTGCATGCACGGCACACCCAGCAGAAATCCCAGAACCATCGGAGGGAGGTCTCATGCCGTCAGCAAGATTCCCCCTCCCTGCCCCCCCGACACTTGTCTCCCTCCTTTCTTTCCTGAGCTACGAGATGGTCGAGAGGAGAGCGGCAGCAGACTTCCCCGCGCGAAGCGGCTGGCGAAGGCGGCGGCAAAAGAGAGACTGACTGCAGGGGTGCGGGCAGAATACATGAGAGACAACAGACCCTAAACGTGGAGAAGCGCACACCCTCAAGAGAGGGATTTCAGGAGCGCCTTCTCACCTGAACAGTCGGCTTCTCTGTGCTGTTAGTTGCCAACCTCTTGAGAATATTGTGGACAAGAGCGAAGGTGCCACCCTTAAGCTGCGGCTGGACTGGGACTGGGGAAGATTTGCTGATCTTGTTAGGTTCAATGATGTCTGGATGCGCGCGCTTGTCGATCACCATAGGACCCAACGAGCTGTACAGACACAACCACCACCATGCGAGACAGGCGCATGCAGCAAATACACACAAACCCCCTGCAAGAAAAGTTCAGCAGTCCCAAACCGTCGTCGCGTCGATCCCTACCAAGACACAAATTCCCCCTTCTGCCCCCTCCCCAACACCCCTCCTCCGCTTTCTGCCAAATTAAAATATGGGGAGCGACATGCATCCTCTCCCCTTCCTCCCCCTCCTCTGCCCATCGAAATTCTCAACTGGACAGCTATTCAGGGGCACATGAAAGAAGACACCATCTGCCTGCCTGGAGGCAGGTGCTTCCCCCACACACAAACGTCTCAGTCTCTCTCTCTCAATATACATATACATATACATATATATAGCAACTAGCACTTTTGTTTTTTTGAAAGCCACCTTGCTACACTCTCGTCCTCTTGCAACAAGCCCCCTTCCCTGTCTCTGTCTCTCGCCCCCCACCCCTCCGACTCAGATGCAACTCCGCTGAGGCAGCCACATCTGCTCGCGACAGGCTTCACACACCTCCCATTATAGAACGTCTCCAGTTTAGCAAACTTGAATTTCACCGTCGCGCCCGTGGGATTCTCAAAGACCGCTATGGCCTCAAAGGCAGGCTGGAAATTGCGGAGCTGCAGCCACACAGAAAATAGACGCAACATGCACACGCTATGACGGTCGAAGATACACTCTATGAAGAACATCCCTCGACTGCTCATCCGCCTCTCCCCCCTCACAGACAGACAGACGCCTCCTGCGTCCTAAAAAGGCCCCTCTCCATGGTGAGAAAAAACGCTCCAAAAAGAGGCTTATCAAGGGCAAACGCACACAAAACCCACAAACACAAACACATGCATGCACATGTACACATACATGTACATACACATGCGCATGTACACATATTCACATATGTACACGCATATTTTGCAGCAAGACGACGTGGCATGGCGCGATAGGTCCACCGACCTACCTTGACGCTTATCAGGACCTCTTTGATGAAGGCCCTATCAGTGCCTTGAATAACAGTTTCTACTCGAAAAGTGTCGAAAAAAGGAATAAGGAGCTCGTTTTTTGTGGTGCTGGCGTTGCTCTTCACAACCAGCGTAGTAGGAACACCATTGAGATAGTTGGACATGAGCTGCGGAGTGCCCATTCTCAGTTCAAGACCCTCAATTTTGACGGGGGGAAAGAGGAAAGCTGCAACTGTGTCTGCGGGGAGTTCGCCTGTTAGACCCTGTTCCTTCATCTGCTGCAGCTGTTTGCGCCGTTTGGCAGGGGAGGGGATCATCAGTCGAGGCAGCTTCACAAGGCCAGTGGTAACAAGCGGCCCGAGACTGTCTGACTTGACTACGTTGTGCTTCCTGAACTCCTCATCCAGATCCTCCAGGAGAGACACCTCGTCTGCAGGAATGGGCAGATCAACGTCGAGGATGATAGGGCCCAAGTTGACTCCCAAGATGCAATCGTCCCCCGGCATCTGCAGCCGCAGCTTCGCCATGGCATCCAGAAATTCAGTGTCTGCTCCAACAACCGTCATTTCCGACAGCTCGAAGAAGGAAGACACGCTTGACCCCGAAAGGCCCCCTAGACCTGAAAGTGTACAAACACCACAAACAAACAAATATATATATATATATATATGTAGATACAAACACACATATACACAGGAGAAGATGACACATATATATATATATATATATATATATATATATATATATATATATATATATATATATGTATATATATGTATATATGTATATACATATATATATATATATATATATTATATACATACACATTCACATACATACATATACATACATACACATATGTACATACACATATACATACATACACATATACACATACACATATACACATACACATATACACATACACATACATACACGCCGTGGCGAACAGGGTACCCCACTAAATACACAAATTCACTCTAATGCCCAGCAGGCTGCAGAGGCCATACACCTCCAGCAGTCTGCTGCTGCTGCAGTGTAAAGACAGACTGGAGGGCACGGAGGGCGAGGGACGGTGGAGGAGAAAGAGAAGGAGGCAAGGGAGGCAAAAAGACAAAAAAGGAAGCAATTAGATGATTCAGATGCCTTCCCCCCAAATCCTATTCTATCTAAATCCATCGTATTCTATCTAAATCCATCGTATCCTATCCAGTTGGGAGCAAAGCACCAAGGCGTACCTTGAATCGTCTGCGTGACTTGCACTGGCATGGCAACGGTGAGCAAGCCGACAGCAGTCTCGACACTGACACGTATGTCTCCCATTACATCAACAGAGAGGCTATCTGAAGAGTTGACTGTATCCTGCACGAGCTGCGAGAAAGTCTTCTCTCTACCAGAAAACACCACAAGCTCCGTAGGTCTCAACTCCACGTGAAGACGCGAGTCTGCCGCAGAGGGCTCCTGCCCAAGCACTACCAAGTCTTTTACCACCAACTGAGCGACAGGTTCTGTCGATCCAGGGGTATGCAGCAGCAGCTCTCCCTCCATGGACTGCACCTGCATGCGGAGGGCAGAAAAACCACGAAAAAGACGCTACATTTCGCCAGTCTTGCACCTTTTTACGAGAACGCGACCCCTCTCGACACCACTGGCTTAAACCACACGCACGCGCATTTCTACAACAATTCATACACCGACACCGCTGCAGCAAGCTTCCCTCTCCTCTACCCCCCTTCCTCTAAAAAATCATCGAGTTCACCCTCCGAGCCAGTTGAAATCTGGGGGAAAAGCAAAAATCGCAAAGCCCCTGCCCCTACCCCCCTCTCCCTCCTCCTGTGCTGCCGACTCGCCACTACGTCTCCCCAACTGCTTCCTTCAAGACTACAGCAGCCACACCACGCTCTTCGTCATGCGTCTACTACGCGAGGCTGCACAGTCCGAACCCCTCCATCGAACCTCCCTCCTCCTCAGAATACAGAGCGAGCTCTCCTTCCCCCCCCCTCTTCCCGCTGTCTCTCCCTCATACCTTGTGTCTGACGTTGAACTGAGGAGGGAACGTGTATGACGCCACGAAGTCGACTTCCACGAACGGATTCCTTGAGCCAGACATATCGACATCCACGCCTAGCACCTGAACTTCTCTCATGAGGTTCTGCGCCTGAGAGGGGCCCCCCTCCACAGCACGCGCCACGGGAACCTCGAAGGAGACTCCCGCGAGAACCCTTCGAACCCACAGCGGAGGCATGGCAGTGCTCCTCATGCCTGAGAACGTCAGTGCCAGTCCGTGCGTTGAGCTCGCGGAGGCTTCAAACGCCTCTGGAGCTCCCACGATCTGCACTGCGTAGCTGCTCCCCTTGAAAAAGCTCGAAGCCAGGCGCGAAAAAGAGGCGTTGCTCGTCGGTTTAACAACCCCCGTGAGCCCAACCAACTCGCCGTCCCCCCCGCCCCCCTTCAGCTGCATGGAAGGCACCACGACTGCAGCTAGCGCCTCGCCTTCAAATCCAACTGTGAACACCAGGCTGCTCAGATCTACTGCCACCTTCGAGGCTGGCATTTGCACCACTGTTTCCAAGGCTAACGCTCTGGGGAGCCGCGGGGAAGTCAGTGCTCCTGCGCCCACGCTACTGCCGAAAGGAATGTCACTGCTGCTCCTGCTCCAACTGCTGCTGCTAGCCACAAGCACGTCCTCCGTTCCACCCGCTCGCGCAGTGCTGGGCGGCAGATCGAAGATGCGGAGGTTCTCGAGCGCTGACTTCGCAAGCGCTCTGAGAGTGTCAGCCTGGAAGAGGCCTAGGCCCTGTATAGACACCACGGAGTGCAGCGGCACTCCGTGAAGGTGCAGCTCGCCAATGATCGACTCCAGCTGCACCGACGCAGTGCCTAGAACCCCCACACGAATCGCAGTTGTGTGCTGCATCATTTCAAGGGCTAGTGAGGAGAAGGCCTCTCCGCTATCCGTGAACGCAAGCGTCTCAGACACTTCAATGGCGACTACAGACCCCCGCTGCTGCACAGCCTTCTCTTGCACCACCAAGCGTCCAATCAGACGTCTCGAGGCGAGAGCGAAGGCTTCCCCAGAAGAACTTGTTGTCAAAGGCCTCTCCTGCAGACGCCGCGCTGGAGAACCCCCCCCGTTTTCCTCTCCAAGCATCTCTTGCTGCTGCTGCTGCTCCTGCTGCGGTTGCTCCTGCTGCTGTTGCTCCCCCTCCTCCTCTGCCTCTCCAGACGACTGCTCCGTTTCGAACAGCTGTATGTCCACACCGATGCGCTTGATATTGATCGGAGAACCTTCCCCCAGCGGATTCTTGACGGTAGTCTCGATGGTGGCTCCCAGCTGAACCCCGCTTTCGCCTTCTCCTGCAGGAAGCGCCTTGAGCCTCATGTTTTCAAGCCGCAAGTCGGAGAAAGTCGAAGCTACCAAGGAGCTCACGGGAGGCAAAGGCGCAGACACAATGATCCCTCGCACGGCAGACTGCAGCCATTCAGGAGCGGGCTGCCCCCCAGGAAGAGAAGCACTCAGCCCCTTCAGCACCACGTCCGGAGATGCGCTGCTCAGCAAGCGAGAAATAAACGCCGAGACGTAGGGAAGATCCTCCTGCGCAGGCTGTATATACCCACGAGCCGTCAGACGCGCTTCCCCGCCCTGCAGCTTCAACTCAGGAACCTCTAAGACTCCCAAGGAGACCACGCCTGGCGACAACAACAACTCCTCTCGAAGAGACTGCGACGTCGCAGGATCTTCTCCTTCCTGCGTCGCGTCTCCAACAAGGTCAGCAGCAGTCGCATCAAAGAGCAGCTGGAAGGCGACTGGACCAAGATGCATGCTCAAATCCAATGGAATGCGGAGCTCCACGCTGACAGAAAAACCCAAGGCTTTCCTGCCATCCGGAGGAGGCTCGAACTCAATCCCGTCGACGGTAAACTCGATATCAGACAGAGCACTGCCATTCGCATCCACAGAACCTCCCTCCAGCAAACTGCTGTGACCCTTCACCTCGAAATCGGAGACTGCAAGGATGCCAAAGGGAGACTGCACAACAGCCGAAACGCGAGCCTTATACATGAGCAGCGAGGGTCCAACGTTTATTTGATGCGACACAAAGTCTGCAAAGGCACGACCCTCGTCCGATAACCGCAGAGAATCTCGAGTCTGATCCAGCTGTAGCGTCACATGCAACACATCCCCTTCCTGAACCTGTGCCAAAGGGCTGCGCGATTCCATCGCCAAAGCCGCCATCGGGGAACCCTCTCCTTCCAAACCAAAAAGCTCGACAATCCCCGACACCTTATCCAAATGCAAAGGCACTTGAGAACCCAATGGACTCCTCAACGTCACGTCCACGAGCGCAGACACCCCAACCGCATCAGGTGTCTCCGTGTTTATCCTCAGCCCCCTAAATCCTAAACTCTCCAACAAACTCAAAGACGTTTCAAGCCTGCGCAACCCATCGCATCCATTCGCCCCAGCAGAGACTCCACATTACACACGCCAAAACACGCAACCTCCAAAAACCAACAACAGCTGCAAGCGACACAGCAAAAAATACAGCAACCTACTTAGAACACTACGTCACACTACGCAGCAAACTGCACAGCAAACTACACAGCAAACTGCACAGCAAACTACATAGCACAATACATAGCACACTACACAGCAAACTACACAGCAAACTGCACAGCAAACTGCACAGCAAACTACACAGCAAACTACATAGCAAACTATACAGCAAACTACACAGCAAACTACACAGCAAACTACATAGCAAACTACATAGCAAACTATACAGCACACTACACAGCAAATTACACAGCAAATTATACAGCAAACTACACAGCAAATTACACAGCAAACCACGACACACCCTATTTTTGACATCCTCCTGATGAGCTACATCCCCCCAATCTCCAACTAGCAACGCTTTGTGCCGAACAACTTATGTCCCCTCTTCGCAACACCCGAGAGTCAAAAGTATCCCAGCACACGCAACAGCAGCCACACTGGAGCTACCCATCCGCTGCTTTCTTTTAAGACTTCGTGCAATTTCTTTGCCACCCTCTCTGCCTTTACCCCTGACACTAAGGCTCTACGCGATGCAACTGCATCGGGTTAAGACGCATACCCTGCAATACTTGGATTGAGGTGCAGGCTATCCACGACTCGGCCCATCCAAGAGGGTCTCGGATTTGAAGGGTCGTCTCTCCAGTGTACGTACACCCCAAGAGGCTCCCCGTTGATGGCCTTGCTCATGAACGTCGCCAGGCGAGATTTTCCACGCCGCCGATCCTCGCTCGGAGCATAAAGCATGCCAGAGATGCGCATAGGATGACTGTCACCCCCTCCGAGAACTGCCGCAGGCACAGACCCCTCCCCAACAATGCGGCCGTCAGTGGCATCCACGAGGGAGAAGCTGAGCGCCCCAGTGCGTATCTGCATGTCGTCAGATCCTCCTGGCGATGCATTTTTTCCCACAATGACATCCACAACAAAAGACAAGCTGTCTCGCCCCCCACTGCCATCTAGCGTCACGTCTTCTACGGAGAAGGAGAGCACCCGCAGGCTGTCGTCAGTCAAGGCTCCCACAGTTGCACTGAGGCCGTCTATAGGCACACTCTGCCGCACATGCAGCCCCTCCAAGGAAAGCAAGCCCAGAGGAGTTTGCAAATTTATCGACACCGTGCCCTCCAGCAGGATCTGTGTCGCCGCCGTTCCCTGGATGGCAGTCACGGCAAAGTCTGCAAAGGCTTCCTCGTCTAAAACGTCCATCAGCAGCTTCATGGAGAGATCTGCAGAAAGCAGCCCGTTCGGCAAAGCCCTTATCGTCGCCGGGGGATCCAGAGCCACATCGCCGTCCTTCACACGCGCTGCTCCCGCCATAGAGTGCACGCTCTTCACGACTGCTAATGCCACACCACTCTTCGGATCCAAAATTGCAGCTTCCACTCTCAGCCCCTCGACCACGAGAGGAGCTCCCTCCCCAAAGAAAGCCTCCAAGACGAGAGAGACTCTAGAAGTCACCGAGAGAGACCCCGAGACGCCAGATCCTGTTGCGTCGATCTCCGTGTCTCGCAGCTGCACTTCTCGGACTGTCGTCGGAGACAGCAGCTGCGAACCCATGACAGGAGCTTCCAGAATGGTTCCTTGAATGGCGTCCAGCAACCACCGTGGCGCAGAAGCTGAAGACTGCGAAGACTGCACCGTTGCCTCTATCTGCAGCACGGGGCCTAGCTGCTTTTGCTGGGGAGAAGCGGCTCCCCCGCCTGCAATTTCGCTGGCAGCTTCGCCGAGGATAAGGCCCTTCACAGTCTCCGCAGCTAAGGCATTGAGATCTTGAAGACCTTCGGAGGTAGTCTGTTGGAGCAGCGTTCCCGAAAAGCGCGCAGCGGTTCTACTGGGCCTGGGCTGGAGGCTTATCGACTCCGTTTCTAGCTCCGCAATGAGTGTGCTTCCGTACCTCGCCTTCAGGTGCAGGGGGGGCAAAAGCATGCGCACAGGAACGGGCATCGAGAACGACGCCTCCCCTTCAAATGCAAGGCCTCCTTTCTTCCCCCCCTCCGAAGAAACTGGGCCTAAAATACGCAGAAAATCGACCTGCGGCAGGAGCGCTGAGCCTCCATAGGGTGCCGCTGCGCCTCTCGCTTCCGCAGCAGCTGCGGCTGTCGATACACCCACGGCCGCATCGGGTGTATCGGCAGCCACCATAACAGAGGACGCATCGGCGGAAGCCTCGGATCCGAAGGAGAAGGAACTGTCGATTTGCAGTCCTCGAACAAGGAGCTGCGAGAAGCCTCCAACGTCCAACACCACTGCTGCAGAGCCTCGTGCCAAAAATGGCTCAAGACTGCCTGATCCATGCAGAGCCTCTCGAATCCACCGTCCAAGAGGAGCACCCCCCCCTGCGAGCTCGATGACTGCCTCCGTCCTCATGCTAATCACCAAGAGCGTCTCCTCCCCTCCCGGCTGCACCTCCAGCTGCGTTGTGATCTCGGGTGCCTCCGCTGCTTCCGCCGCAGCAGGCGTTGTCGATGTGACTGATCCGATCTCCAGCCCATCTCCCCCCAGCAGCTGCAACTCGAAAGCTGCTCCCCGAACTGCAAGAGGAACCACAGCGCCGAAGGGGCATATCGCCGTAGCCTGCACGTTCGCCGTAATTGTGAAGCGATCCGCCTGCGCTGCATCGAGGTGTACAGACACCGTGCCAACCTGCAACTCCCGCAGCAAATGCCGCGGATCCAGTCCTGGGAACAACGCCGACAGAGGAGGCACTAAGGGCCTCAAACGCACAAGGCTCAAACCCTCCGATAGCCACAGAGGCGCTTCATCCCCCGACGGCAAGAACACCTTCACGATGGATACTTCAAGAGCCACAGGCATCTCAGCTACCACAGCTGAAAACATCTGCGACAGACTCGCCTCACTTCCCTTGGTCAGCAGCAGCGCGCCTAAAAAAATATCACACACAGACACACATCAATATATATATATATATATATATATATGTATATATATATATATGTGTATATATATATATATAGTGAGAGGGCCACACAAAAACAGACCGACTGAGCGCATGCCAAAGCTGTCTTAAAAGTATTTTACCCGAAACGATGTGCTGCGAATTCCAGCAGTAGAACTACCACGAGCATCCCCCTTTGCATGTAGCCTCCTCCACAGCACCAGACGGGGGGAGGGAAGGAGAGGGGGGAGGGAAGGAGAGGGGGGAGGGGAAGGAAGGAAAGTCGCCGTGCGTTGGCACACACCCACATATACCCACACCTATGTATCTGTACGTGGTCAGCACTGGCGTTGAGCAGCACACACACACACACACCTTGAAGTCTCAAGCGATTTGCGCCTTTTTCGAAGGCAGCCTTGGCTGTCCGCATGCGGCCTATAGGGGAACCCATGAAGGAGAGGAGCAGCTCTGTTTCCCCGAGTTGCGCGGAGGTGTCTGCTGAGCTCTGAACGAGCACTGTAAGGTCCATGAGGATACCCTGTACTGTTGAGGCTGTCGCGTCTGAGGCAGCGTTTTGCTGTGGCTCTTCTGGAGCCTCTTCTTCTTCCTCTTCGGATGCCGTGGCTCTGGAGAGGTGCGCCTCAACATCTCCAATCCCCAAGACTTTGAAATCCGCGTAGGTGATATTGTGAAGACCGCCTAAGCCAGGGATGTCCATAGCATTGTGGAGCTCCACTTGCGAGACTTTGACAACTCCGAAAGGAGTCTCGACGAGGCAGTCAGCCGTGCCCATGAACTCGAGGCGCACTGTTTGTTGCTCCACAAATGCAGCAGCAAACATGCCAAAGTTGTGTGGGCCAAGGGAGCCTTCCGTGATCTCGATGGCAGTCTGCAGCGGAGCTCTGATCTCGATCATTCCTGCGTCTTCAGTGACGGCTGGAAGATCGCCTATGGGTCCCAGGAGGGGGTGCCCCTCCTGAAGCGCGTTCGACGCGCCGCTGCCGACGGCTTTGCACGTCAGGTCCGTCAATTCGGCGCGCATCGCTCCCAGCGGCACGAGGATCTTGGGAGCCGCAGATGGCGCCCCCGTCAGCGGCACGAGGGGCCCCCCCGGGGTGGGCACCAAGGGGGCCTCTGCTTCGACCAGAGCTGCCACCTTCGCTTCCAGAGAGAGGTGTCGCAGGTGCATCGGCACGCGCGGTCCTAGGGGGTTCGAGAGTCTCAAGAGCGACAAACCCATCAGGGGGACTGTATAGTCTGAGACGAGGGGCCAGTTGATATGCAAAGCCTCCATATCGACGCCTTGCACGCGGGAAGAGACATCCCCCAGCGAAGGGACGGGCAGCTGCAGCGTCAGGCCCTCCATGGCTGCCCTCAGCCACTTGGCGGGCGCTCCCGTCGAGGCGCCGCGAGCCTCGGGAGACGCAGCGGAGGAGGAGAAGGAGGAAGGGGAAGCGGGAGGGGGCTGCGTCATGTAGGTTCGCAGCATCTCCATGGCTGCGCCTTGTTGCTCTGTCGACAGAGTGAGCTGCATGTGGGGTCTGCCGGAAGAAGCGCGCGACGGCGACGCGACTGCAGCGGAGAAAAACTTCGAGAGTGTCTCTAGGACCTCACTCCTGAGCCCCTCGGGCCTCAACAACCCCACCACAAACACATCGTTGAGGCCTTCCCGAACGACGAGGCTCTGAGTGGCTAGGAAGCCGAGAGGCAGACCCTCGAAGGAGAGGTACATGGAGACAGCGCCTAAAGCGACGGTGGCGGGAACGCGCGCAGGAAGCACTGCGGTAGACGCAAACAGCCAGCCGCCAGCCTTCTCCCCCAACAGCGAGAAGGAAGAGACCTCGACAGCCTCCACGACTCCCATGCCTGCCATGGGAAGCTCGTGATCCAGCTGCATCTTCGGCAGGAACAGCCTCCCCAGCGCGAACTGCGCCTCCACATCCAACTGGCTATCCGTGAACACGAGAGGCACCTCAGCCTCTGTCGCAAGTCGCCTCACGAGCTCCACAAAAGCCTTCCCGTCCTCAGCGAGACGCAACGACCCACGCAGCTCAAAAAACGTGTCTAGCCACGCCTCTGTCCGCAAGGAAGGGCCCGGTGCCTTGCCTTCTGGCGCTGCGGCGAGTCGTCTCCGCGATCCCCCCGAAACTTCCAAGTGCTTCACCATACTAGCTCCTCCATCCGAGGGGCCTCCCACCAAGCGAACGACGGGAGGAGCAGAAGCAGGAGACGCAGCAGCAGCACTGCCCCCGACGGAGGATGCAGTCTGCGGAGAAGAGAAGGGGAACCCCAGAGCCGAGTCTCGCGGCTCCTCGTCGTCAGCATCCATACAAGGCGCATCTGCCGAGACACTCTGAGGAGGGGCCACTGAAACCATAGACGCAGTGATGACTCCAATACGAGGCCCCTCGGGGGAGTCCACATGCATTGTGGCTTCGAAGGTGAGCTGAACAAAGCATGCAGACGGGCAGAAAAGGCGTCAAAGCCAGTGAGAAAAAAAGGGAAGGAGGGAGCTCCCTGCGAAACGCATGCAAGCCCCTCAAGAGAACGCAGCAAGCAGCAGCTCCGCAGATTGGGGAAGAGCTACTGTTCGGGGGAGAGCGCAGAGGCAGAAACTGGGGGTGCATGCAGCTGCCCACGCAAGACACATTTTAAAAGGCCTATCAATAATCCCCTCCGATGAGCGATGCACAAGGCTAAAAAGAGAACTTGCACGAGCAAGCTACGGGAGGAAGCAGGAGGCCTTAGGAGCACGAGATTCTCATAATACTGTGGAGACAGACGGCAAACCGAAAGCGCTCTCTCTCTCTTTATCTATCTCTCTCTCTCTTTATCTCTCTTTCTTTATATATATCTCTCTCTTTATCTGTCTCTTTATATCTCTCTCTTTATATATCTCTCTCTTTATATCTCTCTCTCTTTATACATCTCTCTCTTTATATCTCTCTACCTTTATATATATATATATATATATATATATATGTATGTATATATATATATATATATATCTGTCTCTCCCTCTCTCCCTTCTCTCTCTCTCTGTCTCTCCCTTCTCTCCCTTCTCTCTCTCTCTCTCCCTCTCTCCTTTCTCTCTCTTCAGGCCTTGTTGGTCGCACCTGATCGACGATGACTGGGGAGTTCGGTCCAAGAGGGTTTGCAATCCTGGCCTTGAGAAGTGCCTCGACGCGGACGGAGTCTTCTGCTTCTGGATCTTCTTCGATGCGCACGTCGGAGAGCCGAAGCGCTTCCACCATTGCAGTCAGAGGGGAGTCGCCTCTGGGTTGGGGGGCCCTTTTAGGCCTTGCAGCGGCGTTGGGAGCCTCGGAGAGAATTCCAGCGCTGACCTCTTTCGCTGCACCGTCGCGAGCCGCAACTGAGAGCCCTTGAACAGGAGTGATGAAAGCAGATGCCAGCACAGCGGGCAGGAAGACGGGTTCAGAGCAGTCTACTCCCCGAGCATCCATCACGACGGGCAGTCCAGAGAGCGACTTCGCCATCATAGAGCCCAAGGTGTCGAGGAAGATCTGCGTGTGCTGCTGCGCCTCCTCCGTCTGCTGAGTGCTCTCCGTCTGCGTGAGAGCAAGTTGCAGAGGGCGCAACTCCCCCTGAAAGGTGTACACGTTGCTGCCTCGCGCCATCCGCAGGGGAACCTCTGAACGCATGCGGCCCAAGGGAACTCCCTCATAGCTCATCTCGAACTCGACATGCCCTAGGGAAGACACCGACGTGGAGCTGTCATTCGTAAACGCCACACTTGTAGCCATTCTTATTTTCTCGCCGTCGCTCGATCCAAAATCCAAAGATATCACCCTAAAAGGAGACCGACCGTCCTTTCGCTGGGTGGCAAGAAGGGCAGGCCCTGCGCACATCAGATATATACACACATACATGTACATGTATAGATGCACACATATATATAGATGCACACATATGTATAGATGCACACATATGTATAGGTGCACATATATATAGATGCACACATATGTATAGATGCACACATATGTATAGATGCACACATATATATAGATGCATACATACACATATACATATGTACATATATATACACATACATGTACAAACATACACATGTACATACATACACATGTACATACATACACATGTACATACATACACATATACATACATATATATACATACATATATATTTGCATGCATGCATGCGAAAACGCGATGATGCGATGAACAAGTCTGGCCGAGAAGCATGCCCCTTAGAAGCATAGCCCCACCACACACACACACACAACCCTCTAGACTGCCGAGACAAGACGGTTGAATATTTATCCCCCGTCGCAACACGCATCGGAAAAAAGGAAAGGAGACGCAACTGGTATTACCAATCGCTCCCACGCCCCCTTCCCCTCCTCATTAGCCCGCAGCGCACACTGTATCCGCGTTTCAGCGCATTGCTCGTAGGTACAAAGAAATCAGCCACACCCCTAAAAGACTCCTCCCCATGTTGCAGAGGCTCCAGCACGCGCAAATCGACACACACTGGCTAGCTAGCTGGCCAGCCAGCTAGCTAGCTACCAAGCTAGCACTCGAACACATATACATACATACACATACCTACATACACACACATACATACATACACATACCTACATACACACACATACATACATACACATACACATACACATACACATACCTACATATACATACACATACATACATACACATACATACATACACATATACATACATACACATACACATACACATACACATACACATACACATACATACACATACACATACATACATACATACATACATACACATACACATACATACACATACATACACATATACATACACATACATACATACACATACATACATACACATACACATACATGCACATACACATACACATACACATACATACACATACACATACACATACACATACATACACATACACATACATACATACATACATACATACACATACACATACATACACATACATACATATATACACACACATATATACATACACATACATACATACACATACACATACATAAACAAATACACATACATACACATATACACACATACACATACAAATACATACACATACACATACACATACACATAAACATACATAAACAAACAAACAAACATACAAA
>NW_020312106.1:0-91728 GCF_002999335.1 Cyclospora cayetanensis | reverse complement strand
CCCAAGCGATCTCATCCCACCCCCCCAACCCACCACCCCCCCATCCCACCCACCATCACCAACACGGCCCCCACTGTTCCCCCCACCAACCCAACCACCCAGCAAAAAAACAACAGCACCAACAGATGCCACCCCCCTCACTGCATCCCCCCCTCCCCCAACAACAGCAACAGCACCAACAGATGCCACCCCCCTCACTGCATCCCCCCCTCCCCCAACAACAGCAACAGCACCAACAGATGCCACCCCCCTCACTGCATCCCCCCCTCCCCCAACAACAACAACCATCTCCCGTTGTTCAGGCATTTGGACAGCCATTGGCTCAGGGGCCTCAGAGTTCCTCCACACTTAGGAGTGCTGGAGGCCCCATGCCGCCCCCCATGGGAGTTTTATCGTCGCCCCCAATAGCGATGGGGGCCCCTGTGGGTGCGGTGAGGCCCCCACCGATGCCGGGGGCCCCTGCTGTGCCCTTTTCTCTGCAGCAGCAGCAACACCAGCAGCAGCCACCGCCTCCGCAGCCCTCGTCCTTACCAGGGAGTGCCGTCATGGCCCCCCCCCCTCCCCCTCCGACGCTGCATCAGCAACAACAACAGCAACAACCCCCCCTGCCTCAGCAACAACAGCAACAACCCCCCCTGCCTCAGCAACAACAGCAACAACCCCCCCTGTCTCAGCAACAACCGGGTGTGCGAATGCCAGTGCCTCCCCCCCCGATGGGGCTTGTTGCCGCGGCAGCTCCCCCTCCTTCCCCCCTCTCACCCCCCCCCCCTCTGCCACTCCTGGTGTGAGCGCAGCCTCTCCCCCGCTAGGTGGGGGAGCTGCTGCCTTGCCCTTTGGAATGTCTGCTCCCCCCCCGCTGCCACGGCCTGGCGCCTTCGGCACGCCTCCACCGCTTTCCACGGGGGGGGCCCCTTTCCCTCCGTTTGGGGGCGCGGGGGCGCATCCCCCTGTCGCGGGGGGGGCCCCCATGCCTCCTCCTATGGGACGGCCTGCGTACTGAGAAGAAGGACAGCCTGCCGCATTTAGTGTCTCAAAGCGACGGCTGCCTCGAACACAGACTACCTTCGCCTTCGTGCTGCCCCTCGCCTGCGTACAGCTGGCGAGCGGTGGCCTCGGGCGATACGAATAGGCGGCCCCTTAATCGAGCGGGCGTGCAGGCATGCATGCATGCATGCACGCATGGGACTAGAGCCCTTTTCGGGGTTGAATCGAAAGAGGCCTCATTCTAGGGGCAAAGGAAGGGGGCGCCCACTTTACAGAGGCAGGGCGAGGGCAGGCACTAGGAGCACGACCTCGAAGTAAAAAGGGCTAGCCAGCTAGCCCGCCCATTATTACCCTCCCCCTTCCTTCCCAGCTCCGTAACTGTCTCGCGTGTGGTGTGTGATGTACAACGTGCAATAGCGCACGGACACTTCTAAACTCAGTAGGGCCCTGGATGCGTGGCCTTTTACGTAGGAGAGGGGCTGAAGGGGAGAGAAAAACAAACGTAACGCCGAGACACCCTCCCCCCGCTCCCACAAAGAGGGGCGCAGCAGTGCGCAGCTACAGGGGCAGAGCGGCGGTCAAACACTTTCTAGCGACAAGGCTAGGGTGAGGAACGAGGCCTCGGAGGTACACTTGAGTAATGCAAGAGCCAGAAATGGACATGGTGACTCGGGTGGCGTGTGAGGTCAGGCCAGTGATGTCAGAACAGAGGGAGGGGTAGGGACGGTATGCTTGCTACGGATGCGTCTCCCAGGGCCCCCACTCTAGCAGTAGTCACTCGGTGTTATCCGTGATTTAAGGCGCCTCTCTGGGGCGTTAAGGGCGCATTGTTGCCACCCCATGAAACTCTCAACTGCGGCTACGGGCGTAGCCTTAAGACATAAGCATGCGCGAAACTACCCAGCCTGGACGGCCGCGAAAGGGGGTTTGGGGCCCCGTGGGGCCCCCCGCCAAGACGTGCCCAGATCTGCGGGTCGTGAAGAGTGAAGGATTCGAGAAGACTGAAGGATATCATGCGAGGGGGGAGGGGGGGGGAAAGAAACAGTAGCTCGCACCACTCCCTCTTCCTTTTACAGCCCCTGCAGCTCTTGCAGAGGCGTCTCGGCACCTCTGCAAGAGCTCGCGAGTTTTGCCTAGGCTTATTTTTTCGCGCATCTGTCCTGCTAATACGAGCTTTATGCAGTTTCTCTTATTAGAGCCCTAATCGCAGTAAGCCTACGCGGTCAGGAGCAACGCGCGGGCAGCCTTTTTTTTCCAGGTGGACAAGCCCACGTGTGTTGGCTTGTGGCGCTGCATACATGGCGACCCCACGTGTAGCCATAGGCTCCCCCTCTTCTACACCCGCCCCTCTACAAAGCCCCCGTGAAAAGCGGCTGGGCTTCCCTGGGGCCCCTCAGTTCCCGATCGGGTACTCTGTAGGCTCCTTGAGGCCCCCCATCCAGGAGCCTGTGCCTGCCTTAGAAGTCGATATGCAAGGAACACACGCAGGACGCTTGAGCTGACTGGGCACAGGCGGAGGCGGGAGGACGCCCGTAGTTGAGCCTCTTCCTTCTGAAGAGCGATACGAGGAGAGCTCCGAATCGTAAGACGAGGAGCTGATAAATCCACGCATACACACAATACACGCATACACACAATACACGCATACACATAATCAGGAAGACAGCAGCAGGTCGAGGCCAGAGGGAAAATCTACCTGCACTGCAAGGGCGTGCGCTGTCTACCAAATTTAGGGGCACCAAAAACAGTTCGCCAGTGCATGCTGCGTAGCCCATAGGCAAGGCACAGAAGCCGAGGCGGCTCTGCAGCAGAGCACCAGCAGCAGTCAGCCTCGCGTTCCAAGAGCGGCCTAAGAGGGGTGGGCGATCGATCTGCTCCTCACCTGCGGCTGCTCGTGTCGAGAGCGGCCATAGGCGATCCAATAGGCAGTACTCCAGCAGACACATGCGTAGAAGGAGAGGCTTTGTTGAAGCTCCTGCGCCTAGAGTCGGGGGCAGTAGAAGCGGCCTCCTGCAGCGGCTGCTGCTGCCACGAGCCAAGCGACCCTTGCGCCGCTCTCAGAGTTGTTTCGCGAAACGTGCTGTTGTTGCTGTTGCTGCTGCTTCCAGCAAGCCATTCGGAGCCCCCTTGCACATCCACATGGGCTAGAGGCTTCTGCTGCTGCTGCTGCACAAGGGGCCTCGTCGGAGCAGCAGAAGTACCAGAGGCTGCAGAGCGCCACGGTTCAGCGGAGACTACACTTGACGTCTCGAGTCCATTCGTGGCTGCCACATCAGGCAGAATGCGCTGCTGTGTTGCACTACCAAAAGCGGCGTTCTCCGCGTACGGCAGCAACAGCCGCTGTTGCTGTTGCTGCAGCTGTTGCAGCTGCTGTTGCTGCAGCAGCTGCTGCTGCTGCAGCTTCGCCACCTGTTGTGCTAAAAAGTCGTTCTGCTGCTGCAGCTGCTTATTTTCTCTCATGACTTCATTGTACGGCTCATCTTGCCGTTCGGCTGGAAGGGGCTGCTGCTCCTGCTGCTCTGCCGCTGGCGCAAGTGAAGCGTTCCCCTTGGGAACGAGTTCGTCTTCCACTACTTGTGGCGCTTCAGGAAAGTTTTCTTCGGAGGCCCCTTCGCCATTCGACGCCTCGGCTGCACGCTTGTCTCTGTCCAAGTGCTGCTGCAGCCCAACGTGCAGCTTGAGCCTCAGGAAGTCGGCGAGCAGCAGCAACTGCTCAACCCCTTCTGCATTGCTGCACGGCTGCGGAGGAAGCGCCTTGTGCTTCTCTTCAAAGGCAGCAAGAGTCGACTGCAGACGCGTGCAGAGAACCGAAACATCTGCCGCGAGTTGCAGCCGACCCTCTTCGGATATGCGCAATCGCTGGCGTGCCCTCGAGAGAGACTCCGTAAGAGATCGATTTGCACGAATCACCCCTGCAAGCTCGTGCTGCAGATCCTGCAGCGCAGCTGCTAGAGGCTGCAGGCAGCACAAATAGAGGGGCAGAGCAGCCAACGGGCATGCGCTCTAGGCGGAGAGAGAGGGAGGGGTCAGGTGCGACCAGACAGACTGCCATCACCATCGCAAATCGTCACCAGGAGAGCCGCAAGGAAGGAACAAAGCGAGAAAGAGGTGGATGGACACTCAGAGAGGTGGGAGCAAGAGCTTTCACGAATGCCGCGTATACTCCCGATGCCACACACTAGGCGCACCTGGTGAGCTGCCTTGAAGGCTGGAGGCTTGAGCCCTTTTTCTTCGAGGCCCCCCCTAAGCTCTTCCATCTTCCCAAGCCAACGGGCTCTGATGCTCCCGATGCTTCTGTTGCTGTAGCCACTTCGCTTCGACCGGTGTCGCTGCTAGGAGGTGTGCAAATGCGGATGACCCCACCGCACTGCTGTATGCGTCCCTTCTACGGTCCCCTTGGCGCGACCGCAGCCAAAGCATTTCAAGCGTTCCCAGGCGTCGCTTGAGGGGCCCCGGGGGCCCCTGTCAGTGGCTTGAGGGCCCCCAAGTTATCGGTGCCACTGGGTGTTGTTGTCTACCGAGAAGAAGTGGGAGCGGGATTCGGCGACCTGGGAGGTCCGTCGCGAAGGAGGTCGTCACAACGATAAATTTAAAACCAAATAAGTTGTCTTTTCACGAAAAAAGCAAAAGACAAGCAGCCCTGCAGCGGCCGTGGTGGCGGACTGTTGCCGCCGCTGCTGCTGCTGTTGGGACAGCCGATAAAGTCCAGTGTATGTACACCTGCTGCTTCCTCCGACAGCTGCAATCGTTTCTCGTAAGCGGATGATGCGCATCTCGAAAAGGTCGTATTACAAGGACATGCAGTTGCCTCACTACTGGCTGCTGCTGCCACTCACAAAATCACACACCCAGGCTCACCGAGCCGCTGCGGCTGGACTGCGTGAGGCGTGAGGCCTCCTGCAAGACGCCCGCCACGCAGGTAACTGCTGCGGCTGCTTCCATTGCTGCTGCAAATGTATTCTACCCGCGCTTGTACTTGGTGAAATTCGCTTTAGGCATTTCGCGTTTCGCCGGTAGCGGCGCCTCAGAGTGCCGGTAGTGCTCCATCCTCTATCGCCTGCCTTTCCGCGTGGTGTTGGTGCCGCTGCTGCCACGCTTGAAGCGGCTTTTCCCCCTGCTGTTGCAACCTCTGCTTCTTAGGGTTCGGGGATACAGAGTTGCAACGGCATTATCAGTTGGTACCCCACACCAGCAACAGCAGTGGTTGCAGCAGCAACCTGCACTCCCCTGCTGCGTATGCGCTTCCAGAGCCCCCTTACTGGAGAAATCACCTGCAGCAACGATAACAACAAAGCCGCAGCTTTCGCGGTAGTTGTTTATCTGGAAAATGGAATTCTCAAACAGAGATCACGTCGCGGGCGTCTCCCCGCTCTACGAAAACGTCTGCAGGTTTCTCAGCGAACATGGATCTGTCCCTCCTGCCGACAGCAGCGACGCCGATCCTGAAGAAGTTTACCCCTCAATCAGCGGCAACAGTGGAGTCGAATCTGGCTTGATCTTTTTGGGGTCTGGAGGCTCGGCCTCGATTCCGCAGCTGAATCACGTGCTGGCGTTCTCCGACGCGCACCACCCCTTTTACCGCTTTGCACGCGGAGAGGCAGTCCTACCTGCTCTCCCCGTGATGCAGCAGCAAGCCATTGAATACAGACAGCGTCTCAAGCGGCTGCAGGTCGAGGCTGCATCAAAACAGCCGACCGCGCTGTGCGCCTCCAGCGATCCCGCAGTCTCTGGATGCAACGGCGTCTCTACAAACGCTGCAACAGGGGAACATGAAACACCGACCCTAAGCGCCTCGGATCTCAGAGATCTCGAGTTGAAGGCAATGGACGCTCGCAATGCTGCCTGCCCAACCTGCCTCAAGGCCTTTCTCTATCCAAACAACCGCAATGGGAGGCGCAACATCTCGCTGCTCCTCTCCGTGGAGAAGAAACGGCTTCTGATCGACTGCGGGAAGACGCTCAGAGACTCAGTCATATCATTTTGCTGCCCTTTTCAGGTGACTTGATGGGTTTCCGAATGCTCCGTTCGCTGCATGCTTTCGACTTGGAGAGCCACAGCCGTTTCAATACACACCGCCAGCGAGCGATGGACTAAAAAAGCACAGAGAGGGAAAGAGACAGCGAGAGAGGGAGGGAGAGATGTTGGAAGATCGGCTTCGCGGAGTGGTAATAGTACGCCATGCCCTCCCCAGGCCTAGGTGACGGGGGTGCTGCTGCATGCTGACACCTCCGTTTTTGTTTTCTGCCTTTTCTCAGATAAGCTCCGTAGATGCGGTGTTTCTTACGCACGACCACATGGACGCTGTGGGAGGCCTTGACGATCTCCGAGACATGCAACCTTTCGACCGCCTCACCTTGCGCAGCCTTTCAGCCGGAGAAGCCTTAGGATCCCGTGATGAGCGAGCAGTCACTCGCTGGTATGCTCCGAAAGAATGGATTAGCTGCTTTCTGGGGGCACGCACTTTCGCTTCCGTGTCGCGTAGTTACTCCTACTTGTTGCGCCCCTACATAGAGCGCGGGAGCGGCGGCAGCAGCAAAGTCACAGCACAAACAGCAGCACAAACAGCGGCGGCTTGTCAAGCATCCGATTGCATTGTTAAGGAAACGGAGGATGGGGAGTTCGCGCTCACGAACACGGGGCGCTTGCTGCTGAGGCGTAAAGTTGCGTGCATAGACTTTCACATTCTGAATGACACGGTGGTGTCTGCAGCTTCTCCTGCAGCTGCAGCGGAAGCTGCAGCAAAGGTATCAGCCGCAGCGGCAGCAACAATGCAAACTGCAGTTGCATCTCTCCCTGGAGGAGTGCCGCGCCCTCTGGGGTGTAGAGACACCGTAGTTCCGGCAGTAGCGAACGCAGGGAAGGGCCTGCAGCAGCAGCAACAGCAGCAGTGCGACGACTCAGCAGCGGCTGCTGCTGCCGTGAGGGTGGGAGTTGTTGACGATTGGGGGTTCTCGCGTTTGGAGTTGCAGGGTAAGAAAGAATCAAAAGCGGCGCTGAGTGTGGTGCTCCCCTGCTGAATTTTTTGCGCGTGCTTCGCGTTTTGCGAGCTCTAGAAAATTTTTTCGGGAGAGGCCACGCTGAGGCTGCTACCACTACTGTCTCTTTTACTGCGTTGCGGGTGTCTGTTTGCTGCTTGCCGGCCTTCTCTTGCGTGGCATGGGTGTTACAGCTAGCTGTGCCAGCAGAAGCCTTCGTGCGCTCTCAGCTTGCGTGTGGGGCTCTCTGCAGGTGTACGAACACCCATTTTCTCCTTCCCAGTGTATCACGGGGGGTCATACGTCTGCCTCGGCCTTATGTCTTTGGGAGCGGAACCATTCCTTCTTCTCTCGGATGTGACTGCGGTCCCCGCGGTAGTGCTGCAGCGTCTTCTCGAGCTTCCTAGGCCTGAGGTGCGATCAAGCATTCTGTTGTTTTGCCGAGTGGACTCGGGTGACGCCTCTGCCTGCCCGTTTTGCGGTTATTGCGTTTGCCAGTGGGGGGATCGCCCTGCGCTTTTCGCGCCCCCTTCACGTGTTGTGCTGGCTGCGTTGCGTCTTTTGAGCACGCAGGTGATGGTGGTGGATGCCATAGGGGAGAGGCCGCATGCAGCGCATTTCTCGCTGCAGGAGGCGCTGGATCTTGGAGTCCTCTTGCAGCCGCGACGGTTGCTTTTTGTGGGAATGGATTGTTGTTTAGAGCACAACCTTACCAATAGACGCCTCCAGGTGTGGTTGACTCAACACAGAGAGATGTATCGAGCAGTGAACGGGAGAGAGAGTCGCATCCAAGAAGTGCGGCTTGCGCACGACGGACTCTTCCTTGCGTTCAACACGGGTGCTGCGTAGATCACACACAGCCTTACGGGTTCTCTTGCTTCCTTCCTCTCATCCTGTGTGGCCTGTGGCGCCTCTCGGCAGCTGTGGCTGACTGAAGGCTGACATGCGATTTGTTTCTGCTGCCGTGAATGGGGACTAAAGAAATCGCAATGGGGGCAGCATCTGCCGTCGGCTCGTGCCCTCGGACGCCCCGAGAACGGAGGCTTCAGCTTCAGATTATTGCTGAACTGAAGTCTTTTGGCTTCCTCACTCCGCTATTCTGCGGAACGGGGAGGCCCTACTAAGGTCTCATAGACCAGCAGCGGCAGTTTAGGTGTAGCCAAAAGCAGGGCGTAGCGCGTCATGGGTTCTGCTTGCAAGGGGACGGGAAGGGGAGGAAGAAGCGGGAAGGAAGGGTTGCGCTGCGGGTGGAGGCTCCCGAGGCGAGGTAGCGTGAGACAGTGCGTGGCCGCTAAATGCGTTTAGGCACTCGCCTTCTGTTCGCTCTATCGGAGTTGGTCACGAGTTCTCCCTAGCGGGCATTGCGAGCTCCCCAGGGAGCTAACAGCAATGGCCTTAAGTGTGTAAAACAACGAAAAGAGTCAAGAGCAGCGGGTGCCCGCATGACACCACAGATAACCCCAACTTTTGTCTACAAATGGCATCGGAGTCCTCATGGGAAACGGCTAGCAGGAAGGGGACAGGTCTGCTCCTCCCCCCGACGTTCCCCCTCCTGCAGCATTTCTCCCTCCCTTTCTCTCTTTTTGAGACGCGCAAAACAGGCTAGCGCGCTGCTTGCGCGTGGTGGCGAGTGCCCGCGTAGCGCAGCCCGTCTCGCAGGAAAGGTCGCTAGCTAGCTCGTTCTGTCGAAACGCCCTCGTTTTGCAAGGACGCCGTCCAGCAGCGCTCTGAAGAGCGAGCTGCACGGGAAGGGAGGAGGGAGTAAACATCCGATCCCGCTGAGCTCTGCCGCGCGTTCTGGGTTCGTATCGAACGCGCTGAGCCTACAGCCGAGAAAAGCAAATATGCGCCGCTGCCCTCCCGCCTTCGGCTAGCTAGGCACCGAGAGAAGTTGCAGCGAGGCCAGCGTGAGGCGACCGGCTAGCGCTTGTCTTTTGAAAGGCTACGTTTCTTTGCGCGAGCTAGCCACAGGTGTTGCGAGCGGGCGGGAGACGGGCTGCGCAACGCCTTGCAGCTCCGGGGGTGTGTTTTTGTCTGGCTGCTCCTCTGTTCCTTCCAACGCATGCGGCTGCTGGGCTATGGCCTGAGGGCCTTGTGGCGCAGCAGGAGACGAGGAGGCTTTGGGAGCAGCGGCTCCCTTCGCAGCCTTGCCCCCTGCAGCGGGGACTGAAGACGATTGCGACGGCTTGCCGCTAGGGGCTTCCACGGCGCTCGCGCACGGTGAAGCAGCGGGAAGGTGGCGCGCATTCAGAGTGGTGCTTGCAGGGAACTCGGTGACAAGGCCCGTCTCGTG
Organism: Cyclospora cayetanensis; assembly: GCF_002999335.1. Lineage (NCBI taxonomy): Eukaryota > Apicomplexa > Conoidasida > Eucoccidiorida > Eimeriidae > Cyclospora > Cyclospora cayetanensis. The sequence continues at coordinate 82,476 of NW_020312106.1, read as the reverse complement.
GGAAACAACATGGAAGATGAGGGAGTTGCTCTCGCTCTTCAGCGTGACGGTGTCGAGCTCCTGCAAGGCGCCTTGCAGCAGCAGCTGGGCAATGCGTGTTTCCACCAACCGCTGAATCAGCCGCTTGAGGGGCCGCGCTCCGTACGCCGGATCGTACCTGCGAAAAGCAGTGCGGGGCAGGCAACGAGGGAAAAAAGTTAGAGAAACACGCAAGCGTAGACTCCCAACCAAGATACGCACCACCACATCCAGACGCACGCGCAAGGCACGCGGCACACACACGTCCACACGCATGCCCCTCCATCACACTGAAGCAACTGGACTGTCTGCATACAATGCATGCATGCGCTGTGTCACACTTGACGCTAGCGCTGTGGGGTGAGAGGAGGCCTGAAGCGCCTCGAATTCCAAAACACACTTGGAAGGGGGCCCCTCCCCCCCTTTTCCGCCCTTGTAAGGTGCTGCTTTACGATTCAACCAGAGAGTTCTGCCACCACTCCCTTCTCCCCCCTTCTCGCCCCCAGCCAGCGAGACACAGCACGCGCCTGCACAGCTGGAAATGCAGTGGGCGACAACGCAGTAGCACTCGTAGAGCGCTCGCGCTTTTCAGCCCTCTCATTAGCCTTCGAACTAACCCGGTGTCGGCTAAATGCGTAAGCGCCGATTCTTCCACTTTGAGCTTAACCTTCTTCTCTGCCAGCCGATCCGCTACACGTTCCATCTCAATGCGCACGACCTCCTTAATCTCTGAGAAGAAAACCCCCGAACACCTCCCCACCCCTTCCCAATGCTTCCATCACAGGCACAATGCGCCCTACGTGTGTCGCAATGGCGGAAAACTTCCTGACGTCTTCGACGCATGCCCCGCACCGATACACCGGATAGACGCTTTACGACCTAGAAGGCGCCCCCCATCGACAAAGCATGCAAATCTGTGAACGTGCAGAAGCACGAACGGATTATCATGGAAATTCTTCGTGTCCATGCAAATCGAACCATAAGGCCACCAGCAGATGCACGTCTCCGCTCAGTGCAGAGAGAGCGACAGCCACCACACACTGCCAGAGCAGCACTCGAAGCCCCCTCTCCACTCCCGCAGCTTGCAGGGAGAACTGCGTGGCCATTGCCCCTCTCGGCATGCAAAAATCTTCAGATAGACGCGGGGAAGCTGTATCCCATTTTGGCTCGCTGCCCTTCCAGCACCTTACGTTGCATGGTGAGGGTATCAAACACGACAAACTCGTCAATGCGATTGTAAAACTCGGGGCGCAGTGTATCCCGCGCCGTCTGCATGACCTTCCTGATTCAAAAACGAAAGGCACACGCAGGAGCAACGGCAGCAGCACTCAAACCACCAACATGCAGCGACTCACGCGGCAGCATTTGTGTGGGTTTTATCCATGGTAAACGCAACCCGTCTTCAGATACCCTTTCCAGCAAAACACCACAAAAAACGCCGCTTTCACCCCCCAACGCCCCCACATGCCCTAACGCCCCCCTGCCCCGCAGCAAGGTCTCCTTTTATCGGCCTCAGATTCGCCTTTTCCGCGTCATTGCCGTACAAGGGCCCTCCTGAAGGAGAGCGCTCTGGCTTGCGCATCCCTGCATTTTTCGTAGGGCCTCTTTTGCTTCATCCTCGGCATTCAGGCGTGCAAACAGACGTGTGTGCATGCTTTGCACGCGAATCCAAGCCACATCATTACAGCTGCATGTACCATTTTAAGGAGGAGCGGCTCGTGAAAAAATAAAACAGCTTCCCACGGCACAACACAACACACCCAACTGCAAGTGTATATGTATATACAGGCCTCCAGATGGAGGCCTCGATGAACATCGCCTCTCAACTTTTCAATCTTTCAAACCCCCCTCCTCCTTCAGCATCCTTCCACGAGCAGCCATGTAACAACAACACCCACGGGGACCCCTACTGTGGGCGCGTTTGTGCGCGTGTTACAGACTTTTCGACTTCTTGTCTCTTGCTGGGGTCTCCTGCACTCTCCAAGAGTGCATCAGCACCCAAGTTGGACGTAAAGATGACAACGCAGTTCCTGAAGTTGACGGCGTTGCCCTTGCCGTCTGTCAGGCGGCCCTCGTCAAGGAGTTGCAGCAACACATTGAAGATCTCCGGATGTGCCTTTTCCCTGACGTCCACATGTGCAGCAGAAAACGCATAAAGGGTAAATGGTCGCTCCTTCGACAAGCAGGGTTCAGCCAGCACGCTCCCAGGGAGAGCAGAGAGGCACGCGGTGAGTACCGAAGCCACGCATGCAGACATACACACAGAGGCCGCAGAGCGCAAAGCGGGGTGGCGTGAAAGTCACTTCATACCATAAATGCAGAGATGCATGCACATACATACAGGCGTACGTGCTGCCACGTGCGCGCATTAAAGCGCGAGAGAAGAAGGGACAAACAAGAAACTGATGTTGCTGCGCTACCCTCCAGAAAGGTGGATCTGCCGTCACTTAGAGGGGTGGGGTATAGGCAACAGAACGGTAACACGCGTGTCGTTTTCCCCCCTTGCCCTCCCTCTCCCTCTCCTCTCCGCAAAACGGCCTGCATGGCTGTGCGGAGAAAGACAGATTCTCAAGGCCCTATTCTTCATGATGGTTTTGCGTGTGCAGTCCTACATTTCATCGAAGAGGATGACTGAGTAGGGCTTCTTGCGCACCGCGTCCGTGAGCTGCCCCCCTTGCTCAAAGCCAATGTAACCAGGGGGAGCTCCTATGAGCCGCGAGACGCTGTGCCTCTCCATATATTCGCTCATGTTGATCCGTACAATGGCATCTTCTGAAGATTTACAGACATGCATGCACACGCAGAGGAAGCGGCAGACACACACAGTTCTCCTCCCCCCTTGCGGTCTGCCACACCCTAGAGGGTTTGCTGCTGCTGCCTCTGAGGTGCCGTTGCTCCTGCTGAGGCCTCATGAGGCCTTCAGACAGAACGGAAAATCTTGCGAGAAGTGCGTCAGAGGCAGTGTGCATGCAGAGGGCCAGCAACGCAGAGAGGGAGCGACAAGGAGAGACACACTCTCTTGCCCGCCGTCTTTCCAGTTCCCCGTGACACCCCCTACATGTGAGCCTCTCTCTCTCTCTCTCGAAAAAGAAAAAGCCTCAATAGCTCGCTTCGCGCGTACCTGAGGCAAAGAGAGACTCTGCCAAGGCCCTGCAAAGCTCCGTCTTCCCAACGCCGGTAGGACCAAGGAAGAAGAGGGACGCAATTGGTCGGTTGGGGTCGTTAAGTCCAGCGCGCGACCTCTGGATGGCATTGGCGACGGCTGCTACCTGCAAGGACAAGGAAAGGGTGGCGAAAGAAAAAGGCTCACAACAACATGCGTGGTGGGCTTCCCATGCATGCAGCGCCGTCATCCTAAGCGGCAAATCCATACCAGCCCACCCCAGCCTCTCTCTTCCCCCTGTGCTGCCCGGCTGTTAAACACGTTGCCAATCGAAGCAGGATGACACCTGCCATGCCGCAGAAAACACACCGCCTTGTCCTGTGCCACGACTCGCTCATGCAGCGTGTCTTCAAGCGTCAACAGCTTCTGCTTTTCCGACTGCTTCAAACGCGTCAACGGTATGCCCGTCCACACAGCAACTACCCCTGCAATGTCATCCGCCGTCACTTCGTCCCGCAGCAGCCGGCGACCCTCTGCATGAGCCTCCTTATACTGTTTCTCCGCCTCGGTGAGCTGCCGCTGTAGCACCCCCAAGCACATACACACACACATTCATGTATATATGTATATATATTATGCTTTTAGTACGCATACATACATGCATACATATATATATATATAGGGCGACCCTGCACATACGTTAACATATTCATACACACATTACTCACACACATATATCAGCGTGTGTACGTACACGGACACGGACACGGCTGGCCAGCAAGCAAACACGTCTCGACAATTCTCAGTTGGCTTCATGTAATGCGGTGAACGAGCGCCATGGGTGCACCATAGGCAACAATGCTCGAGGAGCGTCACGCTTCCTTGACGTATATATATGTATATGTATATATATAGGGCCCTCCTTCCTAGCGCAGCAGGAGCACACCCCTACTGACTGCAACAGTTCCACCACCTGTCGCCCCCTCGCCCTCCTAGCCGGTAGGCCCTCTAAGCAGCTGCATGAAGAGAGCACCGCAAGCTGTACGTACTGCACGAAAGCATTACCTCCAGGTCAGGGAGAGTTTCGAAGCGCAGCTCTGCAGCCCTGTTGAGGTCAAAGTCTCTCTCTGCCTTTTCAACTTCCACCTTGACGACATCAATCCTCTCCTTGACGGCCCTAATGGCATCTACTTGACTTTTCTCCTTGGTCCAAGCGTCTGTCAGAGTGGCCTGCAGCATCCCGCATACAGCAGAAAAAGACACACGCAAAGTCGCATGCACGCATGTCTCACAGCCGCAGCCCCAGCGCATCCTTCCATGGGAGGCAGCTACGCGGGCAGCACACGTCTATGTGCTTTTGCAAACGCTCAACAACCAATCCAAACAATACACCAGCCAACACGTGGAAGCAACTGGAGAACTGCACACGAATTCAGGGAAGCACGCGCGGAAATACGTTCACAAAAATCCTGACAAGATGCGTGGGAGACGCATGGCAGGGCCAAACCAACACACATAGAGAAAGAGAGAGAGACACGTACACACACACGTACACACGTACACACACACATAACGGCAGACGCCGCACTCGCGCGGAAAGACCATTGCCGCTAGATGCACATGCGACTTGCACAATGCAGCCAGTACATAGAAGGGCGCGGGAAGGCCGACATCTGAGATGCAGTTTGCAGGACCTAGCAGGAAGAGCAGTCAACATTTTGTGGGTAAAAAAAGTCACCTGTTGCGCTTGGAGTTTCTCGATTTGGCTTTCTACTGCCCTGAGCCTTAGACGCTCTTGTTCATCAAGCTCCCTTGTCTTCCCATCTCCCAGAATCGAGATGCGCTCCATCTCGAGTTGCAGCAAAAGGCGATCCATGCGATCGAGCTGGATGGGCTTGCTGCTGACTTGGATCTTCAGACGTGCGGCGGCTTCGTCGACAAGATCGATTGCCTTGTCCGGAAGGAACCGATCTCTGCGAGCAGCAGTACACGCGTGCATGAGGGTAGAGATTCCAGCAAGAGACCGCGACGGCGGCAAAGAAGAATACAGGGCGGAAATGGCAGCATTGACCAGCAGAGAGCGGCTTTCTCTCTTTGTTCGTCTACAAGCAGCAGCAGCAGCAGCAGCAGTGGCGTTGGCATACGTTATGTAACGACTTGCGAGGTGGGCAGCTTCCACAAGGGCTGAGTCTAAAATGCGGACGCCATGATGCACCTCGTACCGCTCCTTGAGACCCCTCAGGATGCTAACCGTAGCTTCGACCTGAGGCTCCTCGACCTGGCATGAAAGCAGCACAGCAGACGCAGGGGAAGTGCTCCTCTCAGCTGTCTGTCCTGTTAGCTAGCTACACCTCCTGCTTTAGCCTTTTTGTGCTGCCTGACGAAGGGGAGAAGGGGGGACGTTCTGTGCGAAATCCGCGAGTCTACGAGCAGCCCTTGACAGCTGCCACTCTGTGACAACGGACAAGAACTCTTTGGAAGCGGCGCTCGAGGGCCTTGTCTTTTTCCATGTGCTGCCGGTATTCTTGCGTTGTCGTGGCTCCAATACAGCGCAGCTCCCCCCGAGCCAACAGAGGCTGCAGGGAACGAAGGCAGAGTTGCATGCCGCAGACATGCCTAGCATACACTGCGTTCGCTCAGCACGCAGAGACCCCACCCCCGCCTCCTACTCCTCCTACAGACCTCTCTCTCTCTTGCCACCACGCAGGGAGAAAGCGAAATCGAGAAGGCCTCGAATTCCGAACGGCTTTCAAATCTGCAGCAGCCCCCCTGTGTACTAATAGCCGGCTTTCCTCGAGTCAAAGACAGACGGAAGAGGGCAAGAGAAGGCAAGGCAGCACACGACGCCAATCCGCAGCTCCTACCTTGAGTAAATTTCCCGCATCCATCGCACCCTCAGACGAGGCCCCCGCTCCGACAACCGTGTGAATCTCGTCAATGAAGAGCACGACGTCCCCTTCCGAGTCTTGGACGTCCTTCAAGACGGCCTTCAGACGCTCCTCGAACTCCCCGCGATACTTTGACCCTGATTACACAGTACCCCCACCCCAGACACGAACGCATGTGCTGCCTAGGAGAGAAAGCGAAGAACGACATACGGCAGCTGCTGCTGTTTGCCCCTCGCTACGCCTCCCCGCCAACCAACGCGCGCCTCCCGGCAGGTTCGGTTGGGTACACGGCTAGCCAGCTGCTTCGGGCTCTTCCTGCTTGTGTTGCTGCTCGTGTTTACGGGCAGCAAAAAGCGAAGCAGAACAGCTCGTGAACAAACAGAGACGGAGAGAAAGAGGTACTTTAGGCACACCTAGGCAGTAGGGGGGAGCCGCAGCATGATGGGATTCACATTATGTGTGCATGCGTGCATGCACACAATCACGTACACATATACACACACACATACAGAAACACACATATACATACATAAACGTGCATATACATAAACATACACATAAACACACATACACATACGAATACACACAAACACACATAAACACACACACAGAAACACATCTACACATACAGAAACACACATACACATACGAATACACATAAACACACACACAGAAACACATACACATAAACGCACACATACACATACACATAAACACACATGTACATGTACAGAAAAACACACATATACACATACACATAAACACACATATACATATACCGAAAAACACACATACACATATACAAAAACACCCACCCACCGATGCATACCTGCTACCAGAGCGCCCATGTCCAAGGCGAGAACACGTCTGCCTTTCAGCGAATCCGGAACATCCCCCGACACGATCCGTTGAGCGAGTCCCTCCACAATGGCCGTTTTGCCAACTCCAGGATCGCCAAGGAGAATCGGGTTATTCTTGGTTCGTCTCGAGAGGATTTGGATCGTGCGGCGAATCTCGTCATCCCTTCCTATCACCGGATCCAGCTTGCCTGCACGAGCCTCGCTCGTGAGGTCCTTGGAATACCTTTCCAACGCTTGATACGCCTAAAGAAGGGACAGCCAACACACATCAGCGCGTCCACATGCAGCATTCCCAGCGATTTTTCCTTTAAAGAGCATCGGGATGCACACGCTGCCGCTTCCTCTTCTCATGAGATGCTTTTGCATCTCGGGCTTCCGGGGAGGCACATCCAAACGTGTCTGTCCTATAGAAGAGGGAGATAAGAAGGGGAAGAGGGAGATAAGAAGGAGGAAAGGAAGATAAGAAGGAGGAGAGGGAGATAAGAAGGGGAAGAGGGAGATAAGAAGGAGGAAAGGAAGATAAAAAGGAGGAAAGGAAGAGAAGCAGGAGGAAAGGAAGAGAAGAAGGAGGAAAGGAAGATAAAAAGGAGGAAAGGAAGATAAGAAGGAGGAAAGGAAGAGAAGCAGGAGGAAAGGGTGATAAGAAAAGTAATAGATGGGGGAAAGCGCAGCCTCCCGCGACAGTTAAGGTATGAGAATGAACCTCACCATTTCGGGATTTTTCGTGTCCACTCGTTTCTTCCCGCGAACTTCAACTACCGCATCCTTAATCTTGTTAAAACTTACGCCTTGGCGTTGCAGCGCAGGCCGAAGGAACTTTGCGTCCTCGGCCGCCAACCCCAGCAGCAAATGCTCTACGGAGAGGTACTCGTCCTGACAAAGTTCAAAAGAACTCACCATACAGCAGACGCCGTAAGACGTGCCCCAGCACACCCGCCGCAGGGGCCTGCTGACAGCGCGCGGAGAAATTCCCAAGAAATGCGTGTGCCCTGTCAAAGCCAAAGCCTCGCTACGGTGCGGATGCTCGACCGACCCTGCACAGGACGCTCCCGAATCAAACTTCTTCCACGCTACTTCCTCGCCCCCAAGTCTCACATACACACACATGTATGCACCACACTCTCGCTGCAGAGGAAGCCTCACTCTAAATTCCCTCTTGAACCTCTGAGCCGACGCAAGAACTTGCTGGAGGCCTCTCCCCAAGACCTTCTGGTCGCCGAACCCCAGAGCCATCCGTGGCTGCCTCTCTAAATGCCTCTGAACTTCATCCGTGAGCTGCTCGACGGAAACTCCTGCCCGCGTGAGCACTCTGTATGCCAGGCCCTCGGGGCCGTCCTGGAGAAGGGCTGCATGCACATACACGCTACGCGAGGTAGTGCCAAGAATGTTAGCCCCCTGCCTCCCCGCTGCCTTTCGCTGAGGCTCTGCCAGCACCACCTCTCAGACGCGACAAGCCAACACAGCCCACCAGCTGCGCGCCACTGCAGCGTCCCTTCCAGCGCCGTGCAAGCCCGAATACTGCGGCTTTCTCGCAATCCACGCGAAAAAGCGCAGCAGGAAAAATGAACTCCTGGAAGGCAGGCCCTAATCTGCATGCACTCCCTTCTGTACTAGGGGCTAAGCTTCTCTGGAAAAAAGGACACACCTAGGAGCAGCATCTCGGCCTCGACATACGCCGATTCGTGCTTATCGGCAATAGATCCAAGGGCCCCCATCGCCTCCCACGCCTTTTCGGTGTAGTCGCTGGCGTCTAAAACAAGGCCGTCATCTGCAGCCTGAAGGGCAAGGGGGCCCCTAGGGGACCTTGGAAATCCACTGGACCGCTCCTCTCGAAAGTTTCTCCACATGCAGCCATACCAGCCGCCCCGGCCTAGGGGCCCCCCCCCTCCAAGGAAGGAGGCGTCCAGGGGCCCCCCGCCCCTGCTGCAGCCTCTCGTGGATCCTGAGGTGCCGTGGAGGTTGCTGCTGGAAGCTCCTCGGATGTTTGATCGCGAGAAGAAGTCGCGAAGGCCGCCTGAGGCAAAAAAAAAAATAGAGCGCGTGTGCCACAACGGTGTAGATTTGTCCTTCTACCTGCGTGGGCCTCTTATCTCTCCGTCTGTCTGCGCTACGCCAGGAGCGAGACAAGAGCATACAGCGGGCACGAGTGGCTTGCGACTGGGCGTCTCCGTAGGTGTTTGTGTAGGCACGTGTGCATGTGAGCGGGAAGGGGAAGGAGGGAGTCGGGGGGTGAAGGGGAGAGGAAAGGAGAGGGACGGGGGAAAAAGGGAGAGGGATCGAGAGTGTGGGAGGGGGGGAAGGACTGCTTGCCTCCTGGGATGCCAATGAATCCGAAGAAGCGCGAAGAGCTACCTTGCGCCCATCCAAGGGCCCCCTCATGTTCCTGGAAAACGGCGAGGGGTAGCCACAGCAGTAGCAGCAGGAGTGGTGGCAGCGGAAAGCCGCCTCCCTGGCGGGTTAGTGTCTGCCCTCCTCTCCCCATGAGGCTTTTAAGGTCAAGCAGGCGGTTGGGATGAAACACAGCAGGGGGGTCTCTCAACGAGGTGGTGACGCCTCCTCTCGGCTCGGGGTGGGGCCCTCTGTGTGGAGAGACACTGCTGGCTTGGGGGGTAGTGTGTTGCTGCAGGCAGCGGGCGCTCAAGACGTCCTCTGTGAGGGATCGGCAATTACACAGCCTTCTCCTTCTGCGGAGACTCAGCAGACAGTGCGTATGCGCAGGAGAAGGGCTTTGGCCCCTAAGGGGGGCCTCAAGGCTCGGAGTCGAGCAGTAGGAGGGAGGTGGGTGGTGTGGGGGAACACGGAGGCAGTGGACTCCTCCTTAGCGCCTCCGTGCGGAGCGGTTGCACAGAGAGAGAGACAGCGGGAGCTCGCAAAATGAAGAAGCGAGATTCTTCCAAGGCACCTCTGAGAAACAATTATAAAAACACCCTCGAGATCCTTGCACGAAGGCACACAGAGGGGGGGGGCCCTACACCCCGAGACAGAGAGAGCCCCACGCGCTCGTGCTGCACGGCCCCAGAGGGCAAGGGCCCCGGGGGATCGAAAGGGGGGAGGGGGGCCCCCCGGCTGGGATGGGGTGAGGGGCCCCCCTCCACACGGATGTGAAAAATTGCCGATTTTTTCAAAGCCTCTTCCTTCCTTCAGCTTTTTGCTGTTGTTTTTCCGTGCGATTGTCGTTGCTATGTAACTGGACATAGGCCTACTCCGCGCGCCTCCCCAAGGGCCCTCCCCTCCTAAGGTGTTGTCGGCGGTGCAGCCGAGGGCCCTATTTTCTCGCTGCTCGCGGCAGTGTGAGGCTGCGAGCAGCTTTCTACAGGCCTCTCTTGACAGTGTAGGCTCAGGCGGCATGCGGCCTCAAGAAGGGCCTCCAGCGCAGCAAGCGTCGCCCCCTCAGGCGGACTGGCAAGCCACTCCTTCCGCAGCTGGGAGTGCAAGTGGACAGCTTCATCGTCATGCGCGTCCTCTGCCATCGTGGGTTACGGCATGCGTTTGCCGACTCCTTGCGCCTCCCTGCCGGGTCTGTGAATGCTCTGCAATGAGCTGCGAAGCCTTCTGTGCCCTCTTTCCCCCGAGAGGCGCCGAGTGCTCGGCAGCTGGAGTCGCACCCGCAGCAGGGGCCCCCTCCCCCTGGGATCGATTACGGGGGCCCCTGGAAATGGGGCCCCTTGGAGACTCCCAGGGGGCCGGTGGCGGCCCCCCCCTGCTCGATGAGTGGCTGCGGCTGGAGGCCAAGGCTTGCACCTCGTCAGCTGCCAGTCAGACTTCTCTAGGCCCTCTTGTGCCTTCAGAGGCAGCGACAAAGGCGCAAGAAGCAGCGGAGACTCTCTTGAGCGCCTCAGGCACCCTTTACGGAGTGGTGTGTTCCCCCGAGGAGGAGGAGACGCAGGAGTCGGCGGGGGCCCCTACGCGCGAGGAGCGACCGGAAAGGGCCCTGGTCTTGGGCCTCTGTGAATGCGCCTTATTTGCATTGCATGCGGAGGCTCAAAGGGCGGTGAGCTGTCTAAGAGCGCCCTTACCCAGCACCGCAGCTCCCCCTTCGTCTCTTCCCTTGGACCCCACTGGCTCTGCCCGCCTGCTCCTCACAATAGCAGGGGGGGCCCACACGGCCGTTGCAGCTACAGAAAGGCGCCTGCTGCTGTCTCACGCGGCCTTTACTGGAGTCTGTGGCTCAGAGCCTCGTTTTCTGCATGCCACCCCCGCGGAAGCACAAGCAGCATCAACAACGTCCAGGAGTAAGGTCTACACAGCAGCCGTAGCCTGCGCGCTCGAGGAACTAAGGGCCTCACGGCTGCCTCTGATGCTGCACCCTAAAGCTGCCGAGGTGTGGGCTCTCCGACGGCAGCAGCTGCGGGTGTGCCTGCTTCTGCTCCTAAAGCCCCCAGCGGAAGACACTACATGCGTACCAGAGTCTATGGAGAGCGCGGCAGAAGAAATCCGAGAGGCCCTGCTCACCGAGGCGTCTCTACAGAGGGAGTCGCGATGGCTCGCCCTTGCGGCACAGCGGCAGGACGGGAGCTGCCAAGGGCCCCTCCTGCCCCCCCCGGAAGGCTCTGACAAACCCGCGCTGCATTCGCTGGTGCTGCTGCAGTTGCTGCTGCTGCTGCTGCTGCAGTCAGAACTCGCCCTCGCAACATGGCATCTGAGGGCCCGAAGCCACAGCTACCCAGCGGCCGAACACGCCCACCGCGTCTTTCAGCTCTTCCTCGCCGAAACAACAGCGGCAGCTGCGGCAGCTGCGGCTACTGCCTCCGCGCAAGGCAGCATTTCGCCGGCAAGTGCTTTAGCGGATACAGAAGAGTTGCTTCACAGCATCGGCAACCCGAGTGCCTCCCGCCTATTGGCTGAGGTCAAGACTATGGAATGGGAGTTCTGGAAGCGCACGGCCCAGACGGTCCCCTCGCACTTTGCGGGGGGCCACCAGCTGCTGCGTTTGCTCTCTCTGGAGCTGCAGCAGTTGCTGAAGCAGCGCGTCTTCTGCTCGACTGCAGATCCTTTGCGGCGGCTTGAAGCCTCTTGGATCGCCATGCAGCTGTCTTCGGAAGGCACCGCTGCCACACGCGCTGCAGAAACGGCGGACGAGGCCCGCAAAGTGCTGTCTCTCTTCCCAGCGTGCGAGGCGGCGTGGAGACTGTGCACCTACTCGCTCGTTGCGCTAATGGACTGGGCAGGGGCAGCCGCGGAAGCCTGTGCGCACCCTCAGGAGACCTTGAAGACGGCTGTAGAACCGCCACTAAGGGACCTGGTGCGGAGGGAGGCTGCGTGGGCCACCAAGTTCAGCCCTATCCCCTTCGCGAAACGGCACACAGAAACGCTCGAGGAGGAGCTTCAACTGCTCCTAGAGCACGCAGACGCATCCTAGTGACTGCTTCGTAGAATTAGCACAGGGAGGGGCATGAGGCCGTGTATCTCATCCCGTCTCGGAGGTCCCTAGTTGAGGGCTTCTGCCAGTGTGCCTCATGATAGAAGCCACTAGTGGACTTTAGCTTAGGGACACGCCGTTGTAACTGAACTGGCTGGCACGTCGCGAAAGCCTCCGCCTCGTCAAACGGTTCCCCTCTCTGTGCTCTGCAGCTGGAATGCACCCAGCAAGGCCTCTAGTCACTCACTGCCCTCATGGCTGTACCAAACGGAATTGGGGAGTCGCCCTCACAGACACTTGCAAGTTGCGTAGTGGCAGCTCCACGTCTTTTGCTACTGTGCGCTACCGCTCAGTGTTCATATCCAATCCGCAAACGCAGGCACCCTCTTTGCACTCCCTCTCTCCATCCCGTGCCTGCCGACCCTTCTCTCCTCTCCCTGGCTCGCTTCCTCCTTCTCCCTCTAGTTTTGGCCCTTGCCTCGCAAGCTCTTGCGCTTTAAAGCTACTTGTAAGGTCTCCGTACGGAGACAATTCAGTAGACACTACATGCAAACTCGATAAAGTGCTGTTGAACTTCTAGAGGCCCGGCATGAGGCGAGAGGGCCAGCTAGGATGTGTGCTGGTGCACCCTCTAAGCATGCCAATCATTTACAGCTAGCTACGCACAGCATTCAGCACTCAGGCGCACAACACTGAACCCTCGTGTACTGGAATGGCAGGCTAATCTGCAATAAGTAATCTCATGAATATATACGAACAGACAAACCAGCTAGTCGAATTTTCACTAATGTTCACCTAAATATAATTAGTGTGGTATAAGGTGCCTTAATATAGCTTCGCTTGCCATAAAAGCTGCCTCGGACCTTCAGCCTGCAAAACTACTAACTATCTGGGGAAGATAGGGGATCAACGTGGGACAACTCCCTGACACAATTAGCGGCTCCCAGGCATCTAATCTCTCTTAAAGAGCAATGAATGTTTGCTATGCAATGCCCTGCGGCCTTTCAGCTAGCATCCGGTGTTCCTAACTTTAAGAAAGCCGTTTGGGGTGTAACGGTACTATACATAGATTATCTCCTGCATCTTCTGCCAAGTTGATCGCAGAACCACTACTGCAGGTCAGCAGATAGCATTCATTTGGCAAACTTCGTGCACTCAAGGAAGTGCCAAGGGTGGATATAGCAACTCTTAACTGCCGTTGCCTCCTCTGCGGCGGATGGTGCTCTGCCACCTAGAGCAAAGAGTGCCGCCACTGAGGCTTGAGAGAGAGCCACGTGTGTAAGGCTTTCATCCAAAAAGAAAAAGCCATCGCTGAAGAACAATAGATAAAATGCTTCCATGCGAACCAAGTGACCACTCAGCGACCCGCCTGACGTACAGCTGCGGTGTATATGCAACTGGTCGAACCAAGCATGAAACACAGGGCTCAACAAGAGCAGATCTCGCGAAATATGACGTCCATCCAAAAGAAATCAAGATTCAAGATCTAATTAAAGGGGGAAAACACCTTTAGTTTACGTCCTTCCTATTTCTTTCGGACGCAGGTCACTTGTAACCCACCAACGGACTCCTTCCCCTCCATCGCCACGCCTCTAGAAAAGGAAATCTTCCCTTTTATTCAAGCGCCTCCGAGCTCTCTTCGAAACTCACTAACCACTTTTTGCATTTTACTTTCTCCCTTGTGCCCCCGCCCCTCCAGGAACCGCCTACCTAAGTTTTACCGCATCAAGAGGCCTACCTGGTTGCCTCTTCGTCGGTGTCAGGTTTTTAAAGAAGGCCTTCTGCCTTCGTCTTATCAGCCATACTGCACTTCCTCCTCCATTTGGAACGACGGCTTTGAAGGGCGTGGTGCTCTAGTTGGACTGCGGGGTTCAAGGCCTGTTCAGCAAAACATTTGCCGCACATGGAAACCCCAGTTTGGGGTCAATGAAGCTCCAAGATTTGTAAGGATATCGCCTCGAGGAAGGGCCCCCTACTTCCATTTCAATGGTCTCTTTACCCTCCTTGAACAACAGGGCTCCTCCTCGCCGACCCTCTTTGCCACCTCGGTTGTATGTGGCCTTGGCCTCACTGCTGCTCTGGACCTCCCTGGTGATATCTGCACCTTGGGGGGCCCTTGCGAGTCACTCCGAAGACGCTGATTTCGTTTCAGAGGCAGGTTCCCTGCACCGGCCGCAGCACTCCAATCCCCGCGAGTATTTCTAGACTTCGAACTGTCGTAAAGGAGCCTTCTGCTTCTGGGGTAGCCTGGAGGGTGCAATCCCCTTAGACTCACGCAGTGGCCTGCTGTACATGCCTTCCTCGCGCTTCTCCCTCTGATGGATTTCCTCTGTTTTCATCCGTCCTGGCGTGTGTGGCTGCTGCAGCTCCTAGAGGCCATCAACCGAGAATGGGAGGTTTCAGAAGACGATGCCGAGACCTCCTCCTCATCCCTCCAGCGCGCATTTTCTCAAAGGACTGAGCGAGAGGTGAGTCTTCAACCCCGTCAGTGCCCCCAGTCGCTGATTCTGCAGGCCACCTCCTCGGAGACGGCTTTGAAGGCCGCTCTATCCGGCAGACATTCACGCATGTGTGTTCACATCCTCTTAACTCTAAGAGCTTTCGGAGACGCAGCATCCTCGTACGTGTGCTGTTTCTTCCGCGACTGTTGCTCCTGTCTCTGCTTCCAGGGCCTTAAGAAGAAGAGCACCCTGCAGCTCGCCAGCGGGCACTTGGTTGGTGAGGAGTTCTTCGGCGCGCTCACTGCTTTCCAGGGGCCCTCCTCCGATACTCCCCACATTGAGGGGGCTGCGCAAAAACCGCATGCCCAGCACGCGCAAGCCTTTGAAGAAGAGGGAGGCTTGTATGCGCAGAAGCCCCCTAGAGCCTGGAAAATATCCGGATTTAGCGCAAGGCCCTCGTGCCCCGCAAGGAATCCCTTGGCAGCTGAGAAAAGGAGGTGGGCAGCTGCTGCGGCGGGAAGCGCCCTGCTGGATAGCCAGCTACTGCAGCAGCAGCGGTGGCTGCTGTTGCATATTATGCGGCGAAGCGGCAAAAGCATCACGGCTCAGCAGCAGCAGCAGCAACACCAGCTCCAGTACGAGATTCCGTCCCTTGCTGCTTTGCAGCAGCCCTCTGCAGCCGAAGCAGAAGGCGGACGAGGCTCTGCAAGTGCGCGTCTCTTAGGCTCAGCTCCAGCAGCAGTCCATGGCTTGCCGCCCTCGAAACGCGAGCTAGAAGCTCCCAAGGCCTCTTCCTTGCCACTGCAGCCTTCCAGCGTAAGCGGAGCAGCAGCAGCCTCTACGGAGACACCTCCTGCTTGCCCTAAGCCTAGAGTCTTTACACTGCCGTTGACAGGACGGCTGACTTGCGCTCGGCTTGCCGAAGCGGCCAGAGGGAAAGGCAACGTTCCCAGCAGGGATCCTGAGATAGCTTCCCAGGAAGAGCCGCAAAAGAGCAGGAAGGGGGCTGCAGGGGAGGGGGGCCATCAGGCAACAACAGCGAGCATGCGTTTCGTCCTGGGGGGGCTTGAGACGAGCGTTGAGGAGGCCCTTGAGGGTTTCTTCGATGCACTGGCGTTTAGCGGCAGGCGCTTTGGAAGGCCTAGCGCACCGCCGTCAGAAGTGGCTATGAGTGCTGGGTGGATGGGAGCCTCATCTTCCATTGCAGTCGCGGGGTCGAGAGGCGCTGCCGTCGGGGAGGGGGAAAGCTCCGTCATGACATGGGTACTTGCCCCCGCAGGAGGCGACGATGCGGGCGACACGTCTAGGAGGCTGGCAGAGGAGAGAGACGTGCTGCTGGAAGCCTTGGAGTTCGCGTTTTCGCTGCATGCGGAGGAGGTCATGCGGGAGAGAAAGGCCTCGGGGCTCTTCTCTACGGGCAGCTACGCGCCCGCGGGGGCCCCTCTTGCCGCAACTTTGCAGGTTAGCTTCGACTCGGTGCCTCTTCACGAGCAGCGGATCCTGCAGGCGGAGTGGGAAGAGGCCCTGGAAACTTCGTTGTGGGAGCGTGTGGGGGGGGAGGACTCTTTGGAAGAGGCCTTTTACGACACCCTTATAACTCCGGGAAAAGCGCAGCTCTCGGGGGAAGGCATGAACAATGCGCCGCATGTGGATGAAGGGGGGGATAACCGCAGACATTTGCGGGGCCTCTTCGAGGCGATGGTAAGGGGCCTCGAGGGGCCCGAGGGGGCGACGGCTCTTGAGGTTCTGTCGCTTTCCCTAGAAGATCTGCGGATCATCTTGGCTCTCGAAGAGGAGACGGGGGGCCCCCTGTCCCTTGTGGTGGTGGAGGACTGGGGGGAGAGCGCGGAGGTTGCTCACATCCTCGGAGACGAGGAAAAGGCCGCTTTTCTCGTCGGGCAGAAGGACGGAACCCCACAGACGCTAGGACTAGAGGGAGGGGAAGAAGGAGACAGCGCGGCGAAGGAGGAAGAGGGCCTTGTCGACGATAACTACTGGCATTGGCTTATAGAAGACCCTGGGGCTTGGTAGCTAGCTGAGCCTACGCCTCGAGCGATCCACGAGGGGGCGAAAACGCCCTCTTCAGCCTCGCGCTGCCCCCCTGGGGGGAGGAGGTTTATGTTAGTGTATGTATATATTCATTAGGCGCACACGAAACGAGTAAGGTGCTGTGTGGCATCCTATGTGCTGCCAGCACTCTGTCTGGTGCACAGCTATTTAAAGAGGGTACAAATACGATACATGCAGGTCTACATCCAGCATAGGTGACTGCGCAAAACGCAGGGAGTAGCAGCAGGACCCCTTAGCTGAATGGTCGCCAAAAGCTAACCATTGCACCGCGGCGTGCTGCAATGCTGACCAGACCCTCATGCTCGCGCGCCTTCCTCACGGGTCTGCCGCATAAAAAGCTTCCTGCTCTCAACGGTACAGACATCAGGGGAGCGCCGCGAAGAAGGCAGATCAAAGGTCCTTCCGTCTGCCGGGAAGTGGTCGCAGGCCGCCTCCGAGGGAATTCTGATAAGCGGCTTTAGATGCTCTTCAAACGCTTGATTCAGCGACAACTGTAGCCCCCGGTGACTGCTACTGACGCGCCGGATATTACAGGTGCAAACGACCGAGTTCAAACCCACTTTTCGATCAACGACCTGTAGGGGATTGGGCATTGGGGGGTGCCCTTGAGCTTTGCTAGAAGGGGAGAAAGCCCGTGTGTTTTTGCGCCTCCTGCCGAATGAGGCATCTAGAGCAGTAGAAGGTGCACAGACTATAGCGTACTGGCGGATGTTGGCTACTTTTTTTCAGTGCGAGCAGGGGCCACCATGTGGATGGTGCCTCTTTTGTGAATATACACTAAGGGGACCCTCGTTGAGAAAGCCGCTATTGCGGAAGCCCCAGTAGAGCATCCAGTGTCTGTTGCACAGACCTGGCGTCTCAAGAGCATCCAAGGATTCTTGCATGACGAGCAGTACGCTCCATCGGACGTGCAGGTAGGTGGGGGCCCTAGTGGCTAGAAACACTGCAGGGGGCCGGGCCATGCTCTAAGCGCATTCTGAAATCCCCTTCAAGCTGTGCAGCGAGTCTGAGGAATAAGCTTTCTCGTGCTTAAATATACAGTCAACGTATGCCAGGCTCTAGGACTCCTGCTGTATAGGAGCAGTGGTGCGAGTTCAGGCCTTGCCTTGATGCAGTAACGGCTGTTTGCCTGTGCCCCAGAGACTCCGTGAAAAGGCCTCAGTTGGCAACCCTTCTCCGCATAAGGCCACCGTCATATTCTGGCATGGGAAGGAGGATGCAGGGGGGAAAGGGGCGCGGGGGAGGGAGAAAGAAGGGGAGGTGGTAGTGGTAGTGGTGTCAGTGTAGTGTGCATCCCGATGGAAGATTGGAATTTGTCGAAAGGAGTTCGACTCTCGATGGGCCTTTGTTTTCCTCGTGTGCGGTCTCTGTATTTTGCGCGTCCTGGTGGTTATATACGCTTGACCCCTGAGTCCTAAGAGAAGCCTATTATGCGCCACCCTCCGCATTCGTGGCTCGATGCCGCCTACACGAGGGCGAGCAGTTCATCACGTGAGGTCACTAGGGGGAGAAGCGGAGGAAGGGGGTGCACACGCGGTGGGAGGCTCACAGAGAGTCCCTAGGCAATGCCACTTGGCGGCACTCGTCACCCGTACAAAACAGACGCGCCCCAACAGCGCGTCATCTCTGCACAAGCGACACAGCCAAAGGAGGCTCACCGGCCTTTAACCGCAAGGTGTTTGCAGGGCAGAGATCACAAACGAGGCACACACACATGCGCGTAGACGACTGAGAACGGCCATGAGGGCGGAAAAGGCCATTACGGCAAGGGACACGCGCAACGGCTCAAGGGGCCCAGCGCTGAGAGGGAGCGCTGCAAAGTACAACAACACCAACGCAAGACGCCGAATGCCACAAAGCAACTCGCCTGCCAACAAGGACTTTGACGTATTGCTTCGTGTGCCCCACTGTGTGATCGCTTCGGTCTGAGTTAGACGAGAACCATACCTGCAACACCCAGAACCCACGATAACCACACGGCTACATACCAACCTTGCACAACACAGTGCAGATACATGCACATATATATATATATATATATTGTCACACATATGGGAAAGACACGCATACATACACTGACAGACATACATACACTGACAGACATACATACACTGACAGACGCACATACACTGACAGACATACATATACTGACAGACATACATACACTGACAGACATACATACACTGACAGACATACATACACTGACCGACATACATACACTGACAGACGCACATACACTGACAGACATACATACACTGACAGACATACATACACCCATGCGCACACCTACACATATACACACACAGTCGGCAGTGTGAAAAGGCAGTGCATTCTTAGATGGTGAATGTCCGGCGGCCTGCACTGGATGCAATTGCACACAAATACTCCAGGAGCACCCGAAAATGGCGCACAAACAAATCCAGCCTCCGTTGCGCTCGACAGGGGAATAGGTGCAGCCTGAGCTCTGCAACGGGCCTGCCGCTTTCGAAGTCTCGCTCTCTCTAACAACAGCCTCGGAGTTTGCCTATCGAGGGTTGCTATGCCTTGCAGACATCCTCCGCAACGCAATGCGCAGCTCGGAGAAAGGCTCCCAAAAAGTGCAAACTCACCTTTTGGACAGTGCCAACCATCCAGTCATAGCATGTATAGGACTCGAAGAGCTGTGTGACCTCCCGACTCCGGCGCTTGACAATTTGGGAAGGCAGCTGTTTCATGGAGGCGGCGGGAGTTCCTGGTCGGGGATAGAACTGGCTAATGTTGACGGCCTATGGAAAACGCGCAAAGGCACCAAGAGATTTGCAGCGGCAGCACTTAGAGCAAGGCAATTTTATACTCCACGCGCCATGTGTCATGCGTGCAATAGCATTGTCATCGCCAGGGATCACTAGGCACGCGCCTTCTGTTCATGCGCTTAAAGAGAGGCGCTCATAGAGATAGAGAGACAGAGAGAGACAGAGGCCTTGTCTGTCAGCAGGCATTTCGTGGCCTTCTTTCTACAAGGGTTGACTTCCGGGTAACTCTCAGAAGCACCCTAGGGGCGAAGGGATGGCACGATGCTCTGTGCATCTCGGAGCGTTGGACCTTGGATGCAAGCCACAATGCCACGCCCGCAGAGGTCTAAGAGACGCACTGGAAATTTGTATTCTTTGAGCAGCTGCAACGTCTGCTGATGGTCCTCCTCCGTCTCGCCAGGAAATCCGCATATCACGTCCGTCATGATGCTCATTCGTGGGTGCGCCTTAAGACAGGCATCGACTACTGTCCTAAACTGCTCCGCTGTATAGTCTCTCCTCTGCACGCAGAAACAGTGGAGGCACATGCTACGCACGCTCACATGCTGCATGCGCATACGCCTCTATAGAAAGCACCGCGCCGCTCTCGCCCTTGAGTATCTTTTTCTCCCCACTGCCCGCACATGAAATACACACACGGACGCACACAAAAGCGGCTGCCTCTATTTGAACACCATCTCCGCGCAAGACCATACACCACAGACAGGCAAAGAGGGGGCAGGCCCATGCATGTGTGTGGCGTGCCTCTCCCCAACTCAGGGTAGGCGTGACTCTGCGCTTCTTGCTGAGATGACGGTCCTTTACAGCCCCACGTCGAAGGCGCGTGGCGTACGCTGCCGGCCCCCTCGAAGCTGGCAAAGAAAAAGCCCTCTCATCAAAAGGGCTAGGGGTGCCTTATATGCAGCAGCATAAATGCAGTAGAGTACCCTTCCTCGTACTACCCGTACTAACTACCAAAGGGGCTAGCCTAAAAATGCGTGGGGGAGAAAGGAAGGTGGGCCTGTGCACGGACCATGCGACTGAGGACGCGATTGCTGCCGGACTGTACCGGCAGCTGCAAGAACTCAAAGAGATTCGGATGCCCCAGCAGTTCGGTTGCAGCCGCTAGCTGGCTTAGCAGAAAGGGTGGATTCCCCATTCCTACACGCAGCATCACCTCCTCTCTCAAGGGCAAGCTCAGCAGACGCTTCAGCAACTGCGTCAAGCTGCTCCCTATATCCAGACCATAGGCGCCTGAGAGCACCCCCCGCAGACAACATACCAACGACAGCACAGCACGAGTGCCACGCAGAACTTTGCGCACTGCACGTGGACGTCTGGCTGCACACCAGTGCGACTTTGCTAGGAAGCGAGAAAAAAACAAGCGGCCCTCAAATTTTGGCCTCTTGCCAATGTATTACAGCACGGATCCCCGCAGCAAGCAACACAAATGCATGTGCTGCTGAGTCGAGACGTGGCCTTTACGACATGTCTCGAGGAGGCGCTTAACGTCCCTGTTGGATCTTATCGGATCTCCCGCATCCCAGGTGGAGGCCAGCGCTGGCAGCCTACCGGTGTCTTCGCTAGTCAGCCAGATCTGCGTCACCCCCTCCTGAATAGCGCTGCGGATCCGAGCCTCAATGACCTCCTCCGGGTAGCTTCCCAGCTCCCCCCTAAACCAGCAGACACTCCAAAAATAAGACACATGAGAAGCGCACCCGAAAAACGGGTTTCCCCTGCAGCGAGCCTAGCAGACAGACAAAGTAGCAGACAAACAGAGTACCAGACAGACAGAGTAACAGACAGGCAGAGTAGCAGACAGGCAGTGTAGCAGATAGAGAGAGTAACAGACAGGCAGAGTAGCAGCCTCTCTCTACCGGGAGAAGAGGGCGCCAAGGAGAAGCTAGCCAAACGGATGATGAAACACTGCCGTAAATATCTACAAAGGCTGCGGGCACACCCGGTACGCATGCAGCTTCTTAGAAAGAGACGATCCAGAAAAAATGAGGCCAGCAGCTACTGCGCATATCGAAAAAGGCAAGGAGCCCCTACGGGCAGCACTCTCTCACTCCCCAGCCGCCGTGTGCTGCTTGAGCCAAGCATACGCTACGCACCTCGCGTGCTTGGTCTTGCAGTACGTACAGTTACCAAGGCACCCCGTGCTGATTGGCACAATTTCTACGAGTCGGTTTCGCCGAATCTTAGGCAAGTCGAGGGGCGGCAGCCTGCAGCAGCAAGAGAAGAAGTCGTCTTTGCACCCGTCGGAACTACCGTTTAAGGGCCCCTGAAACACGCTCCTCTAACACCGCTGCCTAAATTTTGTAGAAGCCTCCCAGACACCCAGACGCAGCGCGCATGGCCTGCAAAGCAGCCGCGTGAAGTCTACGCGGCTACCCGAGACAGCTCCTGCCGTTCTTTGCGCCTCGAGGGAGAAAGAAAGGGAGAAAAAGAGCATCTAGGAGGGCCTAGGAAGGCGCGCAAGTTTTTTTTTCCTCTAAAGCTAAACAGAGGGGCAGCACACGAACCCCTTCCCGCCGGTTAGCCGCACAATGCGGCCCTGCAACGTCTCCTCAACGACCTCCACAATACGGCTGATGCGAGAGACTCCCACAACCGAGCACTCCGACAGCAGCGCGTCTTGCCATGACGAGGCCCCGTCTTTAGCTCGAGAGCCGCGTGCCCCCGATCCAACACCACCTGGCACGCAACCTGCCACTACACACGGAATACGCCTTCCAGGAACCTGAGGCTGCATCAACGACTGTGCCCCCTGCTGCACCGCTTCAGCGCCTACGGGGCCCACGGAGGCCCCCTCAGAAGCTCCCAGGCCCTGGTTGCTCGGGGGGCCCCCTTCCACTCCATGTCCAGCAAACGGAGGCTCTCCTAAAGACGCAGTATTCTTCGCTGCAGTATTCTTCGCTGCAGTATTCTTCGCTTCAGTATTCTTCGCTGCAGTATTCTTCGCTTCAGTATTCTTCACCGCAGTATTCTTCACCGCAGTATTCTTCGCTTCAGTATCCGCTTCAGTATTCTTCGCTGCAGTATCCGCTGCAGTATTCGCTGCAGTATCCACTGCAGTATTCGCTGCAGTATTCGCTGCAGTATTCGCTACCCCCTGCCGCTTCGCCGCGCGAGATGACGTCCGTCCGGGAGCATCAGAGCCGCCATAATCGCTGCCCTTCTTCCCGAGGGCTGCCTCAATGACTGAGTACAGCGCAAACTCGGAAGGGCTCTTCACGGTGCACGAATTCACGATGCAGATGTCTGCAGCGTCCAGGCTGTCCACGAACTGATAGCCGGCGGCATGCAACAAACCCTCTGCAACAAGCACACAACGTGAAAAAAAAGACACAGTTGGTCGTGTAAATGTTTTTTGCGTACTGCTGTCGCGCTACATTATTCGCCGAAAAAGATACAGGCCCCCAAACAAAAACACTCTCCTCGAACCACACAGCCAGGAACCCCAATGGTGGCAGCCATACAAACACACGAATTCGCCTGACTCGTGACAGGATACGAAACGGTTCAAAGGAGGGGCCTCCAGAAAAAGACAAAAAGCTTTCTCCCCCTTCTCCCACTCCCCTCTCTCCCCCTTCTCCCACTCCCCTCTCTCCCCCTTCTCCCACTCCCCTCTCTCCCCCTTCTCCCACTCCCCTCTCTCTCCCTTCTCCCACTCCCCTCATTCCCTTCTCCTACTTCCCTCTCTCCCCCTGCCCCCCGTCAAAAGCCCTGTCTCCTCCTCCTCCCCCTTCCCCGTTCCTCTTCCCCGCACAACCGACTCTTCGCCTCCCGAATTCTTCCACGGCTTCCAAAGGCTCAGCTTTTAACGGGATTCCTCAGCTTCTTACGCATGTATTCCGAGTCTGACACATTGTGAGAGCATCCAAATGTCTTCATGTAGACCCTCGCTCGCCCCGGGAGAAAGAGCTCATCATTGGCTCTTGTTTCGGCCCCCAAGAGCGTTGGATTCGCTTCAGAAAGAGAGTGTTCAACGACCCCACCTTCACTGCTCTGCCTCTGCATGCGCCGGGCAAGGGCCCGTTGCCGCGCGGCTTTGGACTGTATGTACGCTGCAGGTGTTGGAGCGCGGCCTAAACCGCTCTCTTCATCTCCCGCACTTTTCAAATCCTCCAGATCTTCGTCCTTTTCTTGCGTTTCTGCTGCTGCTTCCGCGGCTTCTCCAGGAGGGTCCAGGGCCCATGCTTGCCCTTCAAGGGGGCCCTCGGAGGGGCCCCCACAGCCACAGCTGCCGCCGCAGCAGCCGTCCTCCGTCTCGAGCTCCTCTGAACAGCCGCCGCCAGCCAAGACTTCCTGCGCCCTGTTAGAGCCACTGGAGCGGGGTGAGGCCTGGGAGGCTTCCCCGGTGAGGCCCCACGCATACACCCCAGCGGCTCCCAGAAGGGCCCCTACCCCCACAAAAGAGAGGACGCGGCATTCCCTGAGACGCCCTGAAAGATGCAGAGTGCCTGCAACCCCCGCCGCTGCCGCAAGCACAGAGACAGCTGTGACGGCAGGCAGTGGAATGTCTCGCATGCGCTGGGGGAGCTGCATCTGAAGCCGCATGGCGAAGCGAAAGGGAAGAGGCTTAGACGCCCCCCTGGGGCAGAAGCGCTGGGGGTTGCGGAGGCAGACGAGCAAACGCCGAAGGCGAAGGTTCGAAAAGAAAGGGCTGCAACACAACCCCCAAAAGCCAAACAACTGGGAAGGAAACTGCCCCCCACGCACGAGGTACCGGTGCTCGAGCAGCCTGGTCGGATGAGAGCACCTACACGGTTAAGTCATCTCGCCATGCTGTTTCTCCAGCCCTCTACAGAGAGCCGCTCAAGGCCCAAAGGGAGAGTGCCGGCAAAAGGCACGTGGGCCCTCCTCGGGGCCCCTAAGGTCCGTAGGAAGGCGATACACCGGAAGGCGGGATGCAGTCGCAATTGCTAAAACAAAGGCGTTTTATTCGCGAGAAAGAAACACTTCACAGCCTGAAGGAGGCCAAAAAAATGATATTTTTAGCTGCTTTATGCGAGGCACCCGCCTGTTGGGCCCCCCGTGCCCCTCTGCGGGCGGAACCGATGCTCTCCCCCGCGTGCGCGGGTAAGTCGGTGGGAGCAACGGAGTGCTGGATTTTTCACGTGTGTCTTTTCATGCAGTGTCTCTTTGGCTCCCAGATTATCTCTCTTTTTGTGCCGCATTAGATTTCAAGGCGGGATAAACCGTGTTCAGCAGAAGATGTCCGCCCATCTGGAAGCACGCGTGCCATACGTCGCGAGTGTGTTTGTATGGGGTTGTTAGTGGTATCTGTGTGTATGTATGTGTGTGTATGTATGTGTGTGTATATATGTGTGTGTATATATGTGTGTGTATGTATGTGTGTGTATGGGTGCCGCTTTGGCTGGTCCTTTTTTGCCCTAGTCAAGGACACTCACTACCTGCCTGCTGGGGCGTTCCGCTGCTGTTTCTGCTGTTGCTTGGGAACAAGTGTTGTGCGTGCTGCCCGCGCAGCTGCCCACCTTGCCGTTGAGTATTACAGGGATTTAATTCGATTAGTCACCCTTCCTCTTGGTGTGAGGAGGCTCTCACTGTGTCGAGGTAGGAGCTCTGCACGGCAATGCACCCGCGCACAGTGGGGCCACATGGGCGCTGCGTCTGGGTGACTCTATGGCGGGAAGTCTTTGAGCTTTTTCCTCTTTTCCTGGCCCCTTCGCTAGGAATCCCCTCACCAGCTGCTTGCTTGTGTGCCGCCAGCTCAGCAGTGGGTTGACACTGGATTCGTAAGAAAGTAAATCTGAACAAGCTGCTGGTGGCACCGCCCCGACCACAGCCAGTAGTGTTACATTTCATGGAATTCTTTTTCTAAGGTCTCTATAAAGCGACCCTTAGCCTCAAGCTCACTACAACCTTAGTAGACAGTGAGCGCTTCTCTGAAGTGCTCCCTCACTTCCTTGCACGCGCCCGTCGACCCCCGATATGAGGCAAGAGGGAGTGTAGCTGCGCGGTGAGCCACACTTGAACACTTCGTACTATTCTAGTTACATTAGCTGAGAATTGGTATAGAAGTTACTGATTGGATTGACCGCTCACAAACCTGATCAATTGCAGAGTAATTTGACTAATTACAAGCAGAGGCAACGCTGTGTACATGTGCTCTAGATGCTACGTACAGTTAGATGTGAATGCTAAGAAGCTTTAGAGGGTGCAGCTCCACACATTCTAGGTGCCTCTCTGCCCTCATATTGGAACTTTAAGAGTCTAGGGTCGGGGAAGGAGGATGTTTTCTTGAAAGCGTTCAAGTGTGTTTACAAACTGTGTATGGAGTCTGGAGCAACGTGCTTGCGTATGGAGAGCTTAGATAAAGCGTTACAGTCGGTAGCACCGCATGGCCATATACAGCTGCTCTTCACTGATCAACTTGCGGTGGATGCAATGAGATGTCCGATTATACTACAAAAGTTATCTAATTTCGATAAAGCTACTTGGCTACTTGACAAGTTTTTTGGCAACAGTCTAGGGAAAAGGGGATAAAAGGAGACGGCGGCACAACGCTTATTTGGGCAGAAAACACCGGTCCGCGTGCTGAAGTGAACTCAGTGGCTCAACAGCTACAAGGAAGGTATGATCTGGCATCCGAAAATAGGCATGAATATGTTGCAAAGGTTATGTTGGCCAGAACAACATGGGGATCCTATAGGTTATCAAATATTAGAAGATTTTATAGCCGGTTAAACATACACCTCGTTTCTTAGCCTTTAGGGAAAGAAAGACGGACGTTGCTTGTGGTATGTCAATAGGAGGGCGAAGTACTTCAATTATAGCTCTATCCAAGCAGAAGAAGCTGTCTGGCATCAGGGATTACTACAGCTCAAGGATTCATACAAGCCTAGAATGATCATCACATGCCGCGATCGGCCCAAGAGGGAGAAATACGAAGACTGAAGGAAGCAACCTACCAATAGATCTGTATACCGATGATCCTGAAACTTCGGTTAGCAGAAGCCACAACGTATACAAGCAAAAGCTTTATTAGTAGGTTGTCTCATGCTTCCGTGAACTTTAACATCGAGGGGTCCCAAGCGGCTGCGCTACAATGAATAATCAACCGACCACTAGAGCTTTTGCAAAACACATGCTACTTGAGGCCCCAGAAGCGAATGCGCCCAACTCATGCGCCTATGTATGAAAAAAAGGCTCAAGCTGGAATTTAGAGGCTATGTATGGTGGGGCTGTGCCAACCGGTCCTAGCCGGTCCTAGCATGTAGTCTGAGCAAAAGACAAACGGAAACCAGCAGGGATTCCCGCTCTCAAGCAGCTCTGCCACCCACCCCCCCAACGCATGCGCTTTTGTGCGAGAATTAGTCGAATAATCGAGAGCTGCGAACGCATAGCAAAGGCAAAAGAACTTGAACAACTGGACTGAACCTAGCGGGAGCAGTCCTCTGGGCAAGCAAAGAAGACGCAGCTGGAAAACGGAAAGCCCCCACACAAAGCTGCGGCGCAGATAAGCAGCTACAGAGGAAAGCTGAGTTGGGGGGCCGACGGGAACCAATTTCTGCGTTGCTACAAGCTTACATTTACTGCCTAGAAATGCTAACATTTCTTGACACTGATGTGAGGTGGACCTGTTATATGGAAACTGCAGAGGTGCAACCTGCCTGTTCACTTGTTAGAGCAGTCAGTATGAGTCAAGTTTGCTGAGAGGAGGCAGGATGCAAGAATTGGCAAGTCTTATACATTAATATACCACGCCAAATAGCAGATGGGTCCTGTTAGAATGGTACGTGCTCTTTGCATAGTGCATGTGCACCACAACGCAGTTGTAGGTATGCCCTGGGTGAACCCAGCGATAGGGGCTCCTACATCCACAGCTTTTTGCTTTGAAAAATAGCTCGGCAGAAAATCTGGAAAGAACAAATCCTGATTCCCTCGGCAACATCCGTTTTGTATGTGCTCAGTGGCGTTCAGTCGGTATCTCAACAAGGTAGCACAGAATCTAGATGCGGGCGGGTGAGAGCGCAGCACGATGATACGGTTCTGAGCATAAATATCGTCTTCCTGACTCTGTAAACCAACTCCTTGCCAAAAACTTGTGTTTAACTTGTGGCAGAGAAATAGGGGGAATAAGCCCATATCAAGGAGCTTGCGGAGATGCTGAGTAATCACGGGCTTCCAGCAGGCGGGCTACCTGCTGATCTTCCAACGCGTCGTACTGAGGTAATCCTGGGATGAGCCCCAAGCTATGCTCCGCATTAATGCAAGTCCCTATAGCATTAAGGGTATATGTGTGGCAGGTGGACGATGTGTAGAAAGGCAAAGTTCAGGAGTTGACAAGTGCCTTTGGGGACAGCCTAGTGTTTGTCCCCCCAAAACGATAGGCGATGGCACCTCTGCATGCTTTTGAGTTCCTGAGGAAGCTCATGTCTAAGTGCAACTTTCTAACGCCTCACACTGTTCACATACTTGACAGACTACTCGTATTAACAGTGTGTTTGACATTCGACGCAATAGCTGCCTTTCGAGAGATCCCCATTTTTTGTGTTTCGACAGACACAAAACGGCATTCTACACTTGCACTTGCAAACTCAATTGCAACTATGTGCTGTTTGAGCTTCTTTCTGTCCCATGTGAACTGCACCAGAACATTATCGGGTTTTTCATCAGCTTCTCGACAAGCAGTCAATGATTCTTCAAATAAAGGGCAGCTTAGTATTATCCTAAGATGTGCAAGCGCACGAGAGTACATATGGCATGCGCTCCAGCTGTTGCGAGACAAGCAGTGCTAGATGAAGGCGAGCAAATGTTCGCTGCTCATGAGAACAGCCATGCTTTTGGAATTCCGGGCTTCTGTTGCATGAATCAAGCCAGATCCGGCACAATTTGGATCAATCAAGGTGTGGCCTTTATTTTCACGTTTTTCCAAGGGTGTTGAGAAGCTCTATAGGCATGCATCTTCTTAGCGATACTTCAGTCTTGAATTTGCTCTGACTGATGCTCCCTTAATTGACCTACTTGAGAAGACACAGGCGATGCCATGGACAGAGCTGCAACATGAAATCTAATCGGCCAACTTAGCCTTATATGGCACTAGTACTGGCTCGGTAAGAGGGCCAGCTCTTGCTAACAATCGAAGCAGGTGAATAAGCGGTGGGTTCTTTTCTGTCCCCCACATTAGAACTTCTTCTAAGCATCAAATTGTCGCGTGTTTTCCTGATCGCTTCGCCGAAACCAAGTAGCCATACCCAGACAAAGGCCTAAGCGCGACGTAACGGGACGTGGAAATGCTGGCACATGGGAATCATTTTACTGTCCAAATCGATCTTCACCCATTGATGTACACCACCGAGTTTTCAGCACTTGGTGAAGCCAGAGTGCTTCAGTAACAAGAACGCTTAGTGCAGAGTGACTTTGCAACGAGGTATATCATGGAATTATCAACGTTTCATCTACGCGCTCTCGCGGGCCCCCCAGTGCTTCATTTTTGTGCAGCGCAACAGCGTTTGTCTACGATAAGTTACGGTTTCTATCGAACCTGCCTGCGTCCCTTGTTTTTGACAAGTATGCTCCGGCTAATATCTCCAAAACCCAGAAGAGCTGAAGCAGTGTGAAGCACTACGATTCCGAGAATGGTCTGCTGTGATTTAATACAAAGCGGGGACACTGTCGTCTGGCCATTGCCGCTTCGCCTCGCATTGCCGTTTTGCACAATGTACAGGATCGTAACTTTTCGAGTAATGATCAAATTCACAATAAAAAAAACCACGCAGGGATTTTGTGGTGGTCTGGGCTGAGTCCTGCGGCACAGGAGTGTGCACTGTCACGCCCAGGTTGCCACCAACTAATGCGGCAAAGTTCACCTGATCCCGGCCTCCGAGGATACACTAGACAAAACTGTAGTGCAATTGCGTGGATGTGGCCAAAATTATTCGCAGATTTCGTTGCGTGCTGCAGAAATTCGCGGCTCTGTTTGGTTAACAATGCCGGTACGCATGACCAATATTCCTGGAGTTCCTTGGTATTCGTCCTTAGCCAGCGCATGTTCTGGCTGCAAACCTTACCTCAATTAACGGATATGACTTAAGCGCTTTGGGCTATTTTTGTTAAAGTGCTCCTTAGGCACAGGTATACGCGGAGAAACTCTCAGGTATGTGACCCTGCATTCTCTCTTTTGCCTCGTCAGGGGCTTTAAATCAAATACGCTGCACGTGGCCGCTACGTTGGCTTGCAGGGATTGCTCGATGAAAGACAACGCTGCAGACTCGCACTGCTGCACAAGTGTGTGATTTTGTTTCCTTCACTCAGTCTTCTTGTACCTGTTTTCTCGTGGGAGGCCAGGACATTTTTCTTTGGAAGACAGCCACCAATGCGCTGTCGCTGTCGTGTTGGCTTGGTTCCTTGTTTGTTTTTAGCTTACCGGTTTGTTTTTACTTCCTTAGCTTTCACTTTTACGCTGGTTGCAGGGCTTGTTTTCTCATTTGCACTGTGTTTTCATCTCTCTGCCTGGCTGAGTGTTGACGCCGAGGCAGGAACTCTTCAGCTGCCCTGCACGCATTTGGTCTGGAAGTGCAGATGCGGATTACGTGGGAATGTGCTTTAAGCGCTGGGTGGAAGATGTATCAGGCGAAGCTACACTAAATCACTTTGTACTACAGTAGATAGTTTAGGCAAGAATTCGTACAGAATTGGCCTTTAGCTGTTCGTACATCGTCTTTATCGCATAATTTTGGGCTCAATGCAAAAATGCGCGCTGCGTGCGTATGCGCTCGATGCTGTGTGCATTTAGCTGTGAATGCTGAGAGTGCGTAGAGGGTGGAGCTACCCAGACGCTAGCTGCCCCTCTCGCCTCTTGTCGGCAACTGAGAGGTGCGGGCACAAATGGGAGTGAGTTCTTTTGGTACTTACTCAGTACCTTACCATGACCTTTTTAATCGAGTCTGGGGTCAAACATCTCTAAAACGCGTCGTTGTCTGGGGCGGGAGAGGACTCAATGAGACCTAATAAAAAGTCGTGTAGTGTTCCTTCAAAAGAGCTCCCTCCTTCCCCTTCTCGAGTTCCTCAGTCTTTAGACATGAAAGGAGAGGGACGGGTAGGATGTCTGTTACCATCTCTAATCAATCCGAGCATTTTGAGCTAGTTGCGCCAAAGATCTAGTGCACACACACACAACCTTTCGATTTTTTGTATAGAGCGCACGCTCAATCCCTATGAATAAGATATCTAAAAATAAAACCAGTATTCAATTTAAAACTAATTCTTAGCGATATACAAATAGTTTAAGAGAAATGGTAGCTAAGTATAACTGAGCCCGCTACAGCCTGGGCTCTGTTCTCTATAGCCGCGGTTACCAGCAACTATCCAGGGTGGATATCATTACTAAGCCATGAAGCTTGGATACATTGTGCGCATGCAGCTGACGTTCCTGCAAGTGGGTACTCCATTATCTGCAGATGTGCGCTCAGTGCTGCGCCCCTGTATTGCGAGTCTGCGGCCATGAGAGCAGCTCGGGAAGGTACACGCCGGTTACTCAAGGGAATCCTCCATGTGATTTCGAGGGCATCAGGTCCTTGCTGCTGCGTTCGCAATATCTTTTGGGGAGGCCTTTTCGTAACGCAAGCATTCAGCGTCGGGCGTGAAGAGGCTAGAGGACGCTACAAGTGACCACAACGACCAGTAGGTACACACGATTCAAAGTTTATTAGACGGTGAAACATGGTCTCCTGGGGCTGTACCTACCCCTGGCTCTGCTTAAGCGCGGTGTCCAGAAGCATATTGCAAGCGTACAGCAGAATCTAATCGCCCGCGGCTGTACGGTGGGGTACATAGTTAAAGTCGACCGATTAGCGCCACTCATTCTTTCGCGTGGGTCGGCAGATGAGAAAAAGATAGTCGTGGAGATATCACAAATTCTCCACCAAGCGATTCCAGTAGGCGCAGGGGGCTCTCCCACTTCGCCTGGCGCTCCTAACCCCGAGCAACACAACTGATGAGAGGGTCCCGGCCTCAGGAAGCTGCTGCTGCTGCTGCCCTCTGTGGACACATAAATGGCTCTAGTGATCGAGACTCGGATTTGATTATTCGTATTTCTACAAGCACCCGCAGAAATCACATCTCCCTCTTTACTCACGCCCCCCCACTTCCGCTGTCTGCCGTAGCAACACCAGAAGCGACCGCAGCACGACAGCCGCTGCGCTTGTTCCTATAGACCTTCCCATTCCAAATCCCTCTGCTCACAATTTACAGCTACGCGAGTCCCAGGCTTTAGAAGCCCCCGCTGCTCTTGCCGCTCGCTGGGGTGTTTGACGTCGGCTCTGCCCTCTGGAGCTGCGTTGCTCTGCATGCGTCTTCTCGCTTTTCTGAGGGTCTAGTTTCTTCTCCCAAGTCAATTTAGATCTTCTTTGGCACCCCAAACGTGAAAGCGAGAAGCCCCCGACTTGGCCCCCTCAGCCTGCGCTCCTCTCGTCCTGCTGGACTCTTACCTACTCAAGGGAGCACTGTGACACTACCGTGTGGACGGCCGCGGCATTAAAGCGTCCTCATAAGACGCTGACACATCTGCGAGTTGTTGCGCCTCTCGGTGGCTCCTGCTGCCTACAGTCGTAGGACGGTTCTCCCTTCCCCCGCATCTTCGCCTTGGCATCCCCTGTGCGCTTCCCTTACTTTGGGCATCGCAGGACCGCGTTCTGCTGCCTGTCGGCATTTCACGCGCTTGTGAGAACTGGCTAGAAAGCGGGCTGGGGCCTCCTTTGGCCCTGCATGCGCGTGCGCGGAGGAGATTGGAGGGCCCCTTCTCGTACGCCTCTGCGATTTGCTGCCAGCGTCCTCACCCTACGCCTTCTGCGTCTTGTTTCGCCCGTCTCTTGATCAGTATGCAAGAGCTCTGGAACCCGCGGTGGGGGATCTGAAGGCTTGCTGCTGGTGCAGGCGTCAGGAATTTGCATTTGAAGCGTGTAGTAGACACACTCTGCAGTCCTTGGTCCTGGAGTGTGGTCATGCCCTCCCATCAACGTGAAACGAAAAGCCGCGCAGCTGATGCGCCAAGAAGAGATGCATCTATCACCGCCTCGGCTGGTGCCAGTGGGCCCCCTGGCACCTCGCAGGATTCAAATGCTCTTCTCAGGGGCAGCGTAGCGCGCAGCCACAGCATCGAGCCGTGGGATGCTGCAGACAGAGGGCGCGGCAAACGCGCAGCTGCTGCAGGCACTGGAAGCATCGATCGGCTGGAAAGCAGCAGGAGAGGATTTTATGGAGGCCCCTCTGGCTCGGCTATAGCAGCGGACGCTGGCAGCAGCGCCTCTTCGAATCCAAGCGGTGATCACGGACGTCGCGCTGCTGGGGAAGTCGTGGCTTCTCGCAGCAGTAGCAGAGCCCACCCACAGGGGGGGCCCCCTCTTGTGGCTCGCCGCAATAGCACTGCCAGCCTGGCTTCCAGCTCATCCGAATCGCAAGACGAGGAAGCCACCTGTCCTCTGTGTCTCGAAGCGCTCGATGAGACTGACAGGGGCCTCTTTCCTTGCGAATGTGGCTATCAGGTCAGCATCCCCTCTTCAATAACTTGCTTGGGGTATAAAAACGTGTGTGTGAGTTAAAGTGTACAAGTGTGGGTGAGTTGAAGTGTACAAGTGTGGGTGAGTGAAAGTGTCTAAGTGTGGGGAGTTAAAGTGTATGTGAAAGTGTAAAAGTATGTGTGTGAAGGTGTATGTGTATGTGAACGTGTGAAAGTACGTATGTGCACGTGTAAAAGTATGTATGTGTATGTGAACGTGTGAAAGTACGTATGTGAACGTGTAAAAGTATGTATGTGTATGTGAACGTGTGAACCTATATGTGTGGAAGTGTATGTGAACGTGTGAAAGTATGCATGTGAACGTGTAAAAGTGCGCAATGTTTTGGATAGCACATGGCTGTGGCCGCTGTATTCTTTCCTCGAGAGGCCGTGGTTAGAGTTCTTGCTGTTTTATTGTCTCACAGGAGGGCAGCGTGTCTTAGACGGGAGTTGCCTCGCCATGTGTATGTTGTTGTGCTGCTGCATTGCCGCGAGTCTCTGTCAGGTGTGCTTGTGGTGTCTCCACCACATCCGAGATCACCTTGCGAATAAGTGCCCAGCCTGCAGGCGGGACTATGATGAGAAGAAATTCAAATATGATCAATCGCGCGTCGTAGAGTAAGCGTCATCTGGCTCTCTCCCCCCTTCCGTCCCGCATACGGTCCTCAGCAGGTGTACAGACACCACCAGAAGAACACCCTTCCTTCTGGAGGGGGCTAAAAATTTTTCAGAGCCCATGCGGCGTTTCTGCGTAGCGTGTCGAACATAGTTTTGGGGTAGGTGCAGTGTCGTGTGTGGCGGATTTTACGGCGGAAGCTCTCGGGGGTAGGGGGAGTTTTCGCATGCCCGCTTGCCTGAGGTAAAGCCCTGCGCACATATAGCTCCCAAGGAAGGGGTCTCAAGAGGGGCCTTTTGTGTGTTGTGGGTGTAACGACGCTCAGACTCACGAAGCAAATTGGTCGCAAGTCGAGAGAGAAAGTCTGCGGCTCTGCAGAGGCGACACGCAGCGGGAGCAGCGGCAGCGTTCCTGTCAGCAGGACGGGATGCACGGCAGCAGCTGCGCGAGGAGGTGCTGCGAGTAGTGGCCTAGGTGTATCCAGCAGCAGCAGCAGCAGCAGTCGGGGGCTTCCAGTGCAGCAGCAGGGGGTAGGAGCTGCAAGGCTTGGCTCCAGAGAGGCGGCAGTGCCTGCTCCCGCGCAAGCTGCAGCCTTGAAGGACGTTCGTGTTATTCAGCGGTGCCTCGTGTATGTCATAGGGATACCCCCTTCCATTGCAAAAAAGGAGGTCAGTCAAGTGTTTCCGGTGGGGAAGGGAGGGGGATGGGATGAACATGATGTTCGGAACGTTGGGGGGTTCCTGGCATTTGGTGGCTTGCTTGCTTGTGTGTATGTGAGTGTGGGCACTTCTCTGTGTGTGGCTTTGGGAGTTCATCGTGGAGTTTTGAGGCTATCCGCTTGCCTGCCTGCCTGCCTGCCTGCCTGCCTGCTTGCCTGCTCGTTCGTTGTATGGACTACTGGCTGCGCATGCGAGTTTCGAAGCTGCGAGAGGTTGTATTTGTGTATTGGCTAGCTGTGTGTATGGTTAGAGAAGTCTCAGCATGCGGGTTGGGGTGGGCAGGGGAGCTGTTTGGCCTTTTGAGTGGAGGTTCCCGGTTCGTGTCGGTATTTTTTATCTTGCGAGAATTGTATTTTTCCTTTTGCTTTCTCCTGCTTCGTGGTGGGGAGGTGGTGGCGAGGCTAAGTAGGAGCGCTCCGCTCAAGTGCCGCCTTCGCCAGTTGTCGTTGTAGCGGCAGTTGGGGAGGCTTCTTGAGCATGCATGTGGACGGGCCTAGGACTGCTTGGTGCCGTGAGGCCTCTCTGTCTCTGCAGATTCTGCGACGCCACGAATTCTTTGGCCAGTACGGCAAGGTTCTTCAGATAGTCGTCAACAAGAACCAAGGGTGAGTTTTACGCAGTCGCTCCTAGGATCCCTCTGGCCTAGGCTGCACGTAGAAGCTTAATTAAAAGATGTCTCTATGGACTGGCCGTCCTGCGGGCTGTGGGGTGTCCTGTTTGAGTTCTTTTTTTTGCGCTTGGCTGTATCGATCCTCTGAGGGCTGCGGCAGGTGTGTCTGTGTGTGTGCAAGCGCTCATTTGCCGTCTAGCGGCTGTCACTTCGTTTGCTTGCATGCATGCTTGCTAGTTTGCCGGCCGTCTTGCTCTTTCGACGGTGTCTGCTTTTTCCCGTGCATGCGGAGGCTGCCTGGTGCGCGAGTCTCGACGGGGGGCAGGACGGGCTTTCTGTGATGTCTTTGGCCGTGAAGGGGATGTTTTGTGGCTGTGGCGTGTGCTTGCCGGTGCTTCAGACACTGGGGAGGCCCCTCTTTTGCAGTGTATGTGACCTACTCGTCTAGCAAAGAAGCTGTTGCGGCAATTCAGGGGGTTGACGGGGCAGTCTACGAAGGTCGCACCCTCAAGGCCTCTTTCGGAACCACCAAGTAGGGGCAACTCTTCGTTGTACCTTGAGGGGGAAGAGGGAAGGAGGGGGAGGTGTGTCTGTGTGTGTGAAAGTGTGAAAGTGTGTGTGTGAAAGTGTGGAAGTGTGAAAGTGTGAAAGTGTGGAAGTGTGAAAGTGTGGAAGTGTGAAAGTGTGTGTGTGAAAGCGTGTGTGAAAGTGTGTGTGTCTGTATATATATATATATATATACAGACACACAGCCTCTTATTTATAGCATGCCGTTTTGCAGCAGCATCAGCATCAGCGCGGCAGGAATAGCGGCTGACTGGGGTGGCCCTCGCTTCCTCATGTTGCTTTGCCCCTCCAGGCACTCAGCCTCTCGATTTTCGCGGCAAAAGTTGTGTGCAATGCTTGTTTTGCGGTGGCTGCAGGTATTGTTCGCACTTTTTAAAGGGTGTGAAGTGTCAGAATCCAGACTGCTCCTATCTGCATCAGCTTGGATCCGGCAAAGATAGGTGAGCTGCTGTCTTCGCGAGCGAGGCGAGCTTTGCGTTGTCATGCTTGCACAACCATCCATTCGCGTAGGGCGGGCTAAGTCTCTAGATCTGTTTCTTGTTCTTCCCAAGGCCTTTGCTCTTGCGACTTGACGGTCTTGCGGGGGAGGAGAAGGCTTTTCACGCCATAGAAATGCCTGCTTCGGTTCTTCTAGACGCCGCGACTGCACAGCACCACGTGTCGGGGCGGGGAGGGAAGAGAAAAAGGGGATAAGAGGGCCGTGGTGTGAAAAAAATTCTCGATTTCTCGTCTCTTGAGGCGAGAAATTTACTGTCCGAATAGAGGCACTTTGCATCCATCGACCTAATGGGCTCTGTGTCGCCGTCTCTCTTTTTCTTTCTTTCTTTCTCTCTCTCTTTGGCAATTTCGCATCGCCTCTGTGCTTGAGGGCGTCCTGCAGCTTCACGAAGGAGGCGATGATCAGCGCGAAGCACCAATTCTTGGATTTGACATTTCCAAGCAACTCTGAGCGAAAGCCGACCACCAGTCTGTTTGGCAAGCTCCCTGATGCAGCGAACCGCAACACGCAAAGAGAGGACCCTCTTGAGGTAGGCTACGCAACAGGTGTTGCTGTGGATGTTCTTCAACGAGCACGCAGCCTTGCTGAGTGTTGAGGCACGCGCAAATAAGCGCCTCACGCTGCTGTCGGTCTAAAGGGGAGACACGACTTAGCCGTTCATATAAGGAGCGGCAGGGCAAACTCCAACGGCTGTCCTTCTGGAAGCGTACTGGGAGGAGCTGCCATCAGTCAGAGAGGCTGGCGGCGCACGGGGTACCTATGAATAAATAAATATATACACCTCACATCCCACACACATACCCATTATTCATGCAGCGACTATTAGAAGACCGTGAATGCTGATTCTGCCGTATGGATGAAGTGTGGTGTCATTTCTCTCTGTGTCGTATTTGCAGGGTCCAGGCAATTCAGGAGTGTTGTAGGTTCCGACTGCGCAATAGTGGCCCTTGCATGCCTTCGACTTCTCACCTCCCTTTTGCTTTTTCTTTCTTTTGCGCGGTGCACTTGTGCGAATGGCGGTTCTTCTTGCAGTTGTCTTCTGGTATTTGACGCGCTTAGCGAATTTTGGTACATGGGCCCCCCTTCTTGCATCTCATCTCTCCTGTCGGCTGCCTGCTTCTACTGCTGCGTCTTCAGGAACGGAGAGGGCGATCTCGGCAGCGACGAAGAAGTGTCGGATGCCTCCTCTTCCACATCCCAGCGCCTTTCTTCTTCCTCCAGAAAGGCAAACACCCTTAGTGACGCAGCAACAGCGGCCTCTTCTTCTGCTGCTCCCGCTTCTTCTGCTGCTTCTGCTCCTTCTGCTGCTGCGCCTTCTCCCGCTTTGGCAGGGATGGCCGTTGCTGCAGCCACTGCCCCGGAGGACGAGGATAAAACTCCCCGCAATGCTTCTGGGACCAAGTCTAAAATGAAGCCTCAAGGCACCGTCTGCAGCACATGGGCATCAGTCGCTGCTGGTGGCGTCAAGCCAAGTGCTGCTGCTGCTGCTTTGTCCTCGCCGGCGGCGCCAGCACCAGCAGCAGAATCTGCGCATGTTGTTGGAAAGCTGCGGGGATCTTCAGCGGCTTCCGACCGTATTGCAAGTCAGTCAGCGCAGCAGCAGCAACAGCAGCAACAGCAGCAGCAGCAGCAGCAGCAACAACAGCAGCAACAGCAACAGCAGCAGCACAAGCAGCAGACAGAAGCGTCTGACAGCAGCCGCCCGGGACGGGGTAGGAAGCCGCATGCAGTGGAGGACGTTTCCGAGTACCGAGAGGGGAGCAGCAGCAGCGAGTCGCCACTGGCAAATGCTGAGAATTTGCCGACAGCGGCGGAAGGGGGAAGGGGAAAGACATCTGGAGAGGATGAGAACGGCCTAGAGAGACCTGCTGCAGATGCAGCGAAGGGCGCAGGCAGCAGTAGCTGTGTTTTGACAGCTCCTCAGCAGCAGCAGGAGCGGCAGCAGCTGCTGCAGGAGCAGCCTGAGCTCGTGCAGCAGCAGCAGCAGCAGCAGCCTCCCGCCAGCTGGAAGGCATTTCACCTCGACTACTTGGAGGGCAGGATCCTCGAAGGACCCCGCCCCCTCGCTGCAGAGACCCCTGCCCTCCTCCCGGCAGGAGTCGGAGCTGCAACTGACGCCGATGGCTCGAGTCAAGTGCAGCAGCCATTGCTGCCAGAACTGCAGCAGCAGCACCAACAGCAGCAGCACCAACAGCAGCAGCACCAACAGCAGCAGCACCAACAGCAGCAGCGCCGATTAGCCGCATTTCCGCTAGATGACACCGCTTCTCAGTTCTCAGGCCTCGGTGTCTCGGCCTTATCAGGGACGGAGCACCTTGGAACCCAGCAGCTGCGCGTCTTTGAAGCCTCCGACATGGTGCTGCAGGTGTCTGGACAGAGCGATATGGGAGCTGGCACTTTTCTTCCACCTCCAGGGCTCGAGGAGTTGGGGAGCGGCTTTGGAAGCAGCAGCAGCAGCAGCAGCAGCAGTTTTAGCGGCGGTCTTGGCAGCAATAGGAACTCTGGGAGCAGCAGCAGCAACAGCAGAATGGTTCGAGCAACTGGTGTGTCTGATCGATCGGAGAGTCTTTTGGGGCAGCTTATAGCGCCTGGCAGCCTGGCTAGCGCTGGGGGCGTGCAGTACGCTGGCATGGTTACCTCCTTTGCGACGGCGGGCAGCATTAGCAACAGCACCAGCAGCATTAGCAACAGCAGCAGCAGCATTAGCAACAGCACCAGCAGTAGCAGCTACTGCCCTTCCCGCTTTGCATTCGCCTCGAGTAAAGATGACGGCGAGCCGCTGTTTGAAATTCCTGGTGTGGAGGACTGTCTTCAGTGGCTTGCCAGCCCGAGTGCTGCAGCCTCCGCGGCAGCTGCTGCTACTGCTGCTGCAGCAGCAGCAGCAGCAGCAGCAGCCACGGGAGTCTATCACAGGCCGCCTGCTCAGCACCCGCAACACCAGGGGCCTCTCGTCTCTAGTGCAGATCGCTCGTCTCTCGCAGATGCCAGCGTAAATAGGCTTCCCTTT
Source organism: Cyclospora cayetanensis (assembly GCF_002999335.1). Classification (NCBI taxonomy): domain Eukaryota; phylum Apicomplexa; class Conoidasida; order Eucoccidiorida; family Eimeriidae; genus Cyclospora; species Cyclospora cayetanensis. The sequence continues at coordinate 43,423 of NW_020312106.1, read as the reverse complement.
TCTTTGCCTCTTGAAGAGGGCTGGCCTCAGCAGCAGGAGCACAAAGACTTCATCTTTGGGCCTGGCGTTGGCGGAGCCTCGCTGTCGTCTTCTTCTGCGCATCAGCAGCAACGAGCAGCTGCCGAGCGCTGGCGTCGAGCCCAACCCCCGCCCCCCCCTTCCCTGATGCTGCAGGCAAAGTCGACGTCTGTTGCTCTGCCTGTTGATCGGCTCGACCCCCACAGTGCGAGGCGCAGCGGCAGCGGGTGGGGAGCTAGTGAACCATTTAGTAGTCACGAGCAGTTGCAGCAACTGCAGCAACTGCAGCAGCAGCAGCAGCAGCAGCAGCAGCAGCAGCAACAGCAGCAACAACAGCTACTGGCGCAGCAGCAGGAACAGCTACAGCAAATGGTCAGACAGCAGCACCAGCAGCAACAACAGCAACAGCAACAATGCAGGGCTCGCCCTACAGCTGCTGCAGGACCTGCAGATCAGCTGCAGCAGCAGCCACAGTTGCTTGTGCAGCAGCAACAACAGCAGCAGCAGCAACAGCAGCTCGCGTTGCTGCAGCAGTTGCTGCCTGCTGCTTGCGGGATTGGACGCGGGGGAGGATCGGCATCTCAAGGAAGTCAGGAGGAAGCGCTCAAACTGTTACTCTCCCTTATTCCCAGCTCTGGTAACCACGCACAGAGGGTCGCACCGCCGTTACTGCAGCAGCAGCAGCTCCAGCAGCAGCAGCTCCAGCAGCAGCAGCTCCAGCAGCAGCAGCAGCAGCTCCAGCAGCAGCAGCTCCAGCAGCAGCAGCAGTGTCGGTACGATACGAGCGGCCTCCCCCCGTTCTCCCTTGGCTCCCCCAGTAGCCGTGAAAGGGATGGGACGATGCGCATGCGTGCCCCCAGGGGGCCCCCCCCCCCTTCTTCGGTGCTGCCTCGAAATTCGATGAGGACGCAGGAGACTGCCGACGGTAGCTGGGAACTAGCCGCTGCCGGGGTTGCCTCCGACGGGGTCCGTGGTAGATCGGCGAACTGCCGGCATTCTGTCTCAGCTGAGCTGTCTGACAGAGGAGGCGCAAATGCTGCGTGTGGCTCCTACGCGTCGATGGAGGGGCATGCGTCGGAAGTTCTCCATTTCGCTGCAGGGGCCGATGCTGCCCGCGGAGGGGCTTCAGGGTGTGCCTTGCCTGATGCTGGGAGTGCGCCTCCTGTGTGTTCTCCCCCATCGCTGCCCCCTGGAAACGAGCTTCTCCCTTTTCTGCAGAGGCAAAGGATGCAGCAAATCCAGCAGCAGCAGCAGCAGCAGCTGCAGCAGCTGCAGCGGGCCCTTGAGTCGCAGCGATTAGAGTGACCCAGGCCTCCGCACCCTTGCAACGCGAGCGCAGAGGGCAGGAAGGGCAGCAGAAATGAATCCCTGTGTTTGCACCCCCTTTTCATTGCGTGTGGCGGTTCTCGCCCGCGATATTTGCTAGTCAATGTGCCCCTGCATGGTCCGCCTGCTGAGGCAACACACTCTTAAGGCGCTGCTGAGACGGCACCCGCAGTGTCTGCGGCCTGCCGGTCCATCGTCTGATTGAGAATGGATTTCGCCTGTGTGTACTGGTACCAAAAGGGGGAATTAGAGCGTTTGTTCATAGATAGCGCTACGTTCCGAAGACTGTTTGTGAAGCTAAGCCAATAGGCATTTTAAAAGGCATAACACCGCGGGTGAAGCTCCCCTTTGCAAGGTGGCGTCCTACGTTGTGGCCCCTAACTTTGCATAAATGGCTTTGAACCTCTGCACCTAGATCGGACGGTTTAGCCCTCTCCATTTAACCGGGCTCTTGAGGCTTGTGCTACTCTGCTGGCTGCCTACAGCAGGAAAATAAAAGCAAGGGTTCCGCTGCGTCTGGTGGGGGGGAGGTGACGGGGTTAGGCGGATCGGAGGCTAGCGGTCAAAACTTACACATGCAGCTAGTGGCCTCCCTGCATCAGTTAAAATGAAGAGTGTCTGGCGTCTTTTAGAGAGTGTGCCGCCATGCGCCTAGGGCCGTAAAGGTGCCCTTTTCAACGCTGTCCATTATACGGCCAGGCCTCGTGTACAGGAGGCGGGTCTGTGCGCCACCCTTCGGAGTGCAGCAGCTTTTCATGTGGCAACAGTGGCTGTCGATCTGTAGCTCCCACAAAGTACCCTTGTTTCTAACTAGTGACTTACGCTGTGTTCTTTATGGTAGCGCAATGCATCCCTCATTGTTCTCAAAGGACGGCACTTCGCAACCACGCTACGCATTAAAAGGGAGCCGACAGCGCAGCTCGATAAATGCCTCAGAACTTAAGGGTCTGGCAGACGCACTGAGGATCTGGATGCTCCTTCACGACTGCATCTTTGTGTGACTAGGACGGATACATGCAGGGGCCCTGGAAACACTTGCCTGGCCAGGCGCACTGCTGTTAATGTCGGTGCCATCTGGTTTTCTCCGTGTCTCTTATTTTCGCTCCTTTCTACGGTGTCGCGGATGCCCCTCACCCCAATACACAGGGCCAAGTGACAGAGGCCGATCTTAGGGGGATTATTTCCGTTGTTGTAGACACCAGTTGGCAGGTGATTGTACAAGTAGAAGCCACTACTACTCAGATGAGGCCATGCGATAGCCCGAAGTGCACTCACGAAACACACAGGGTGAACGATGAATTGGATTAGTTGCAGCAGAGGAGTCCACTGGTTAGGCTGGTCCGTGTGTTGGCTGTAATAAGGGCAGGCAGTTACTCTCCCTTCCCCTCATTTCCCGCCCATCTATGAGCCTAAAATGAGCAACTGACTAAAATTAAAGAAAGCAACAAGCCTCCAGCTATGGGGTCTAGCAGCCACTGAGTTTCATGCAGTAGCCTAGGCCACCATTAAGGCTATTTATATGCTGCTCACTCGCAAATATCCAATCATCCGAAAGAAGAAGGCGCGGGAGCTTCTAACCTTAGACTAGCATTATTATAGCCCTTTAAGTATGTTTTTGGAAGAAATGGAGAAGCAGATCTTACATCTGAAGGAGGCTATTATTCGCCGGTCTATGACTGCGCTCGGCCAGAAGAGAAGTGTTGCGCCCGCGTCTGCTGTGCATTACAAGTTCGGTAAGCGCTCTGTCTCTGTTCTTGGGAAGAGCTAGGAAACAGCGTTTTGTACCGCATGCTTCAAGATACTATGGCCTTTATTGATTGATTACTGAATTTGTACTATTGTGGAAAGCATGGAGCTTGTCTTACGACTCTTCGTGTTCGCTTCTGCCGTGCTGTTCAGTGCCTCCCACCCTAGGCAACACCACTTCGGCGTGATCCGAATCGCTTTTATTGCAGTGGATTCTCTGTTTCCCCTCCTTGCTTCAGGCGAAGCAGCGCATTCGAGCCCTTTAATCGCAAGGCATGGGCCCTCCACCGCCTCCCCTGCGGAAGGTCAATCCGGCAGCGAAACGCAGCAGCAGGCCTCTGAACACGCATCAGCTCCCCAAGCAACCCAGACAGTTATAGAACTGACAGCGACTAATAGGTATCATAGCAGTAGCCACGAAGCCTCGTCACCTCCAATTCGCGGAGGTGATCAGCACAGCCTTACTGCCCTTCTCAACGACTTACGGCATCACGGCACTCAGATGACGTTGAAGGAGAGAAGAAACGCAGAGGCCATCTTGAGGGCCAAATACGGGGCCATCACCCAGCAGTTGTTACAGCAAGACGATCAATAAAGGATCGCTAGGGGTCATCCGTCCCCCTTCGAGTGCCGTGTTAGCAGTACACGCCACTGCAGTGCTCGGAGAGCCAAAAGGCAAAAGTTGCGAACATTTGAGGCTTTTCGAGGAAAGGGGGGCGGTGTGGCAGTTCAGCAACCCTCCTCCTTGGTGTGTGGCCATGTTGTACCCACGACGCTGTTTCGCACCACTATGCACCAGCTTGTGCATGGTGCAAGGCATGCCTCATTAAAAGTATATATGATATATATGTATATATACACCTCTATCTTCATGCATGTTTATTCCCGGTAAATATTTCTATGCAGAGGTACCTATGAATGCGTATCGTAGGGCCAGGCGAGGTGAGTTTCAGTGAAGGCTAGTTGATGCTAGGCCACGATCCCCCACCCCAAGAACGTATTCCGAGTTCTCTGTGGGCCAGGCAACACTGACGCTGAGGCTGGTAACAGCGAGAGCTGTAAATTACACTGTAGAAGCTTGATGGGCTATTCATGCCTCAAGTGGGAGCTGAAAACAGTGGAATGCTGGTCACGGAGGGCCCCATTAGTTCTTTGTCCTCCGTTGCAGCAAATGTCGGTCAGCCATAGGCTGCCCTTCCTGCATGCTAGTAGCACTGTCGCTTGCATGCACCGCCATCGAACCACAGCCTCCTGGCCCGCGTTTCCGTCTGAGATGGCTAGGGCTCGGGTGCTCCTGGAAGTTCCTCCGCCTCCGGAAGCTTTAATGAAGTGTCAGGTGGCTCCACGCCGACAGCGGCCTTGCACTCGGAGCGAAATTTGTCTAGGTGCAGTTCGTAAGTAAGTCGGTGGGTAGGGGCAACGAACAGAGTATCCTATAGCGCATGCGCAGGATCCCCCCACCCGCATCCGTGTGCCTACCTCGGAGTCATCCGAGGACTAGTGTTTGCGCATTCGTCCCCCAAAACTGTCTTCGATGCAACGGCCGGAAGGTAGGGAAACAGGTGCAAAGGAGCTCCACACACATCTATATGGTATTACCTCGGCCTCCTCCCCGACTCCTGAATGCCGCCGCTCTACCGATATATACCGTAGAAACTCGCACTCCGACAGGAGGGCCCCCAGGGGGTCGATCTCTGCAAATGCAACAAAAAGCACTGGATGATCAGGAAAAAGCTAGCACCCCCCGCCGAACACGATCCCCTGTTTAGTTCGCCTCCAACATGCAAACGGCCACCACTGTCAAGCGCCGACACACGACAGACAGCAGAACTGGCGTGCTGCGAGGCATGTGCCTTCCTCCGCCTGCGCTTTCGCCCTGAGCAATACTCCCACGCCAGCGGGCACAGGGCTTGCGATCGGCCTTACTGTGTGACGCTTCTCTAAGGTGGGGGGCCTTAAGCAGGGAGGCTTCTAGGAAACAACAGGTACACAACCAGGTGCGAACGCGGATAGAGCATTGATTCAAGGGATTTCGGCTGCATTCTAAAGGCACACGGATGTTGCCAGTCTAGGCAGCGTTTCGGAGGCGGCGTTCTTCACTATTCTATACGCAGGTTTCGCAAGAGTCTGCGCGACGGAATCTCTCTCTCAAGTTTTGCACGTTCCTCCGCTTCAAGGTGTGCAGACACTGCGTAGCGGGTTGTAGGCAGACAAGGAACGCCTGGCAAGCATCCTAACGCCAACGATGCCCTATAAACCAACCCTCCCCCCTCCCTCCCACCGTCAAAGTTTCTTAGGAGGTCCTCGCGGCCCACAACGCGCAAATTCGCCTTGAGAACTTCCAAAGGCAGCTCTGCCTGCGCAGAGAGGAACTGGACGCTGAGGAACAAAAGGAATCCGCGGAGATTCTCCTCCCCTGCAAATTGAATAGCAAGCCACAGTGCCCCGACCTGTTGAGATCTAGAGCTTTTTGAGGTGCACTGCATATGCGTTCGCTGCCGCAGCCGCGCGCATGTCCTCATCAGGCAGGAAAAACGTTGAGCCCTGAGTTGTAGCGTAAAAAACCGAGCGTCGCCTTCGTGTTTCTGTCATGCCACGATACACTGCTCCCAGGAAAGCAGGAACACTCAACAGACACTGCGCAACTGCCCCTACGCGGCGTATCCCCAGGCAGCAGTTCGCGGAATCTCCGCATGCACGGCTGAGGCCAAGCAGTGCAGGGCTTTGTGCATCACAGCCCACGCGCAACTCCCTCTAAATGGTGAGCTGTAAGCACCCCTGCGCCTGGAGGCCTTCATTGGGTTCCTTATTCAAATCTGCATGCAGTGGAAACGCGAAAGGCCTACGCCGTGATCGGATGAGCTGCAGATGCGGAGAGAATCGCAGGGCTTGGCTCAAGGCAACAAACTTGGTTCCTGTTGAGACAGTCATGCAGGGAACACCAAACGGACTTAAGGCAGTCATTAAAGCGTACATGCAAGACAGCCAAACCAGAACGCTCTGCGTGAAGGACTCTCCCGGAGGATCCGCCACGCACCTCGTAAATGAAAGAAGAGCAGCTGAAGGCCAAAGCAACTCAAAAGGATTTCTGCCGTGCGATCTGCAGAGAACCAAAGGGGCACTCATGTCACAGGCGCTTTGATGGACGCCTCTCTTCACTCGGTGCTCTGACACTCCTGTGCGCCTTCGCACCCCTTCATTGGGAGGGACGAAGAACACGAGCAAAGGAGCACTGGATAAAAACACGATAGCAGCTCACGACACGGGCAGCCCCTGCACGGCAACAGCAGAGCCGGCCACTACATCTCAGACGAAGAGGCAAACAAACGACAAAAAGGTGAAGCAGAGTCCTTCCTACGCCCTCAAAGCTTTCCAAATCAGTGCTGATGGGAAGGCTTTATATGAGGGGCTAAATCGGAAGACCGCTTACTCAAAATCCGCATAGCAAAGTGCCGCCTCCGCAAACGTTGGGGGGGTGCCATCCAGGAGCGCCTCATGTCTTCCATTCGCACAGGCGAGGGGCCAGCGAGCAGCAAAAGAGCAATACTCCGTTTTGTGTATAATGAGGAGTCCTGTTGGCTCGGGAGGCACACAGGAAAAGGCGCTGTTGCTGCCTCTTCGTGAGCACGAACACCCAAGTAGCGCATGTCATGCTCTCTCCTGCGCTGTGCTGCCTAGTGGAGGAATGATAGTGCCCACGCTGCTGGTATAGAAGAGACACCCAAGCAAAGCCGCAGTCTGCTACACACCTGGGGGACAAAGAGACCGTCGCTCACCTCTTCTGCAAGGGCTGCGTCTTGGGTTGCTGCACCGTCGCCTGGTGCGTCACTCAGAGCACATGTCTGCTGGGCGAAAGCGGGCTTAAAGTCTTCATAAGCGGCGAATCGTTGGAGGCCTTTTTCTGCCAGCAGCAGGTCGGAGCCTTCGCTGGAATTATGCCGCCTTCGCTTCTGTTGGGGGCCTCCTCCAGCTCTGCTAGTCGTCTCTGTGGCCCCTTCGAGTCCTTCGGGATCCCTTTCGAATTCTCCGACGGAGGAAGCTTCGGCCAGAGGGAGGATGGATGACATCTCGGCTTCGTATTCGAGGATTACTTGGAGGCACAATTCTGCCCTGCTCTCCATTTCCTCGGGGGAGATACTCACAGGGGATTTGGAGGACCCCGGCGTATCGCATTGCTGACTCTGAGAGCCGTCACACGGAGGCATGTCTGCTGTGCTCTTGTGTGCATCATGCACTGCCCCATCTGCCTCGTCAGGCGCCGCCTCAGTGGACTTCTTGCTCTTGCTGCGCGTAGTGCTACGGCCCTCGGTATCAGAGACCCCCAAGTCTGCACCAAGGACTCTCCCCTGGATCGAGCCTTGCGTGTGCTGCATCTGAGAAGACCGCGTTTTCTCTCGCGTCATGTGCCTGGGTGCTGTGTCCTAGGGGGGCCCCTCGAGCAGAGTCGGTAGAGCCAGATACAGATATTTTTTCTCCCAGCCAACTGAAATCCAAAAGGATGTAAGCGGTTTATGCAATACAGTCATTGCAATCGAATGCAACTTTCTTATTAGGCGTGCCGGACTGGCAATGCGAGTTTTAGCACAGTACACTTCGTCATCACGCAAGCACGAGCAAGAACAAACGTTCAAAAATTGAAAAGCTTCTACATTAAGTAGTGAATTGAGTACGCAGAAAGGGAGGGAGTGGCGAGAAACCGTTCCAAAAGTCTAGTACTCTTTTTAAAAGGAAGGGGGGGCAGCCGACTACGGGGCTCGAACCCGCGACCACCAGCTTAAAAGGCTGGCGCTCTACCGACTGAGCTAAATCGGCGTGACAGCCGTCTCGGCGCACAATCCGTCCATATGTTGAAAGCAAGCATTCCCCTGACTTTGAACATGATTCAAGCCCACATGAATTGTGTATTGCGAAGGATGTAATGCTCCTTTTTGGCAAGCTAAGCATGCGTGTGGGCTACAGAGGCGGCACAGACAGTTGCACTGCTGGTCTGACACTAGGGATAGCTTGGCCGTGCCTCCTCGCAAGCACTCCCCACACAAAGCTTCTAACGAAGTAAAACTCATGCCAGTAGCGCCAATTGCTACTTTTTCCTTTCCATCTTCTTAGATCACCCCTGTATCACCTGGCACGCCCAGGTGCCGCGTAAACGCAGAATCGATTCCGCTCGAGGCTTCTGTTGACTCTCGGCATCCCTAACTACAAACGGGAAGGTTACTGACATGTGCGTATTCAAGGAACCAGTGTGCTTTTGCTTCATTATCGTGCCCGTACAACCACTTCTCACTACTTAGCTTGCCTTCACCCCAGCGGTATCGAACACTCGAAAAAGTAGTACTCAGCTACTTCGGGTGTAATAAGTGTAACGCCTTTGAATAAGGCCTTCGGTGAGGTGACGAGGCCTCCCCTGTAGGGGCATGGGCAGTGAATCGTAGAGCCTAGCAGATCTGTACGGCATACCAGAGCTCGATGTCGCTGAACCCACCATGCAGAGCGTTTCTTAATTGTGCCAGTACATTGGGCAGTGCCATGCCTACAAAAACTGCTCATGAAAGACGAGCATTGGTTCCCAAAGGCATTTGCCTGGCGGCTGCAACCTGGTTACGGACGCATGTGCGGATAACATTGCTTTCTTACCACGATTACCCTTCCAAAACCATGTTTGCCTCACGGCCATCTTCTCACTACACTTGGCACCGTACTGCGGCACGAGGGGACAGAACGCAAGGGGTGGTGGGCATCGTCCTCACAGTCGTGCTACACGCCCTCCCATCGCCTCAAAGGAGAGGCACAAAGCCTGTGGATCTGTATAGTCTTGTTCCTCTTCATCAAAGTCCCTTGCAGAGGTACCAACTACAATTTGGTAGGCATTTTTTTGTTGTGCGCTCTTGGATGTATCTTCCCCTGTCATCGCGCAGAGAGTGCCCGCATGCTTGCTTAATTTCCGAAAGCTGGATATTCCCGTTGCAATCGGTGTATGTAAGAAGACAAGTACTAGGGCAGTCCATTGTGCAGCGTGGTGCCCAGAAGCATGAGACTGATGCGGGTGTGCGTTGCGGTTGCTTGTGCTGCTGCCACTTCAAAAGCCACCAATGTGGGTCAGCTGCATGAATTTTTTTCCGCGTTTGCAACTAAGCTCTGTGGGAACAGTGGAACGTCTGTTCAGAGAGCTGGTGGGAAGGGAAGAATCTATCAACCAGGCAGCTCACTGCCCTCGTTGAGCTGGACGTTTCTGAAACAAGGACTCCTACTTGAGTTGCACAAACAGCGTGCGCGTCGTGCAGCTAGAGCAACACGGTGTGCACAGCTTCACAATTATGCGTTGGCTACCGGCCCTGTGCAAAATGTGCTGAAAATAGAGGTTCCGAAAGCACCATTCCACCCTGTACACAGCCCCGAGATTTGTTTTATTTCTTCACCCCAAAACTCTCGTAAATCTATACCTTCCAGCCTCTTTAAATGCTCATCGGCAAAGGGCTCGGAGCAGAGGGGGTTAAGCGGGGAGGCGGAACCTCGAGCGTTGCATCGGTCTGCTGTGGACGAACCCTAGGAGTCTGGGTTTGACCAAACATGGCCACTAGGGGTTGCTCAGGAGTTCCCTGCATCCCCAATGAGGGATCGAACGGCGTGCTATGGCCTTGCGGTTGCATGGATACGGTAGAGGTTCCATGGGGTGTCTGGGTTTGAGGCAGGCCTGCCCCTGGAGTGCTGCTGCTGCTGCCTCGAGGAGGTGCTGGCGTCTGCGCTTGCGTTGGAGCGGCTAGGTATCTTCCTTCTGGGAAGGCACACTTGAATTCCTCCAGCTGTCTGTAATTTTCAAGGGCTTCTCGACACCGCACGGCCTTGCGTGGCTGTGACCGCAAGGCTGCCAGCAAATCCTCAGCGAGCAGCGGCGGCAGAAGGTTTCTTGGAGCAGTCGAAGAAGAACGACAGTTTTCCTGCTGTTGCCGACGATTCTCTAAGCCCTTTTCCACCTATGACACATGGACAAACACCCGACAGCCACATTTACACCGACGTGTACCAATACACCGTGCACACATACACCCCATATACCCGTATGACGTACATACTTATACACACAATACATGCATACATTTAATACATGCATACACACATGCACTATATACATACATACATACACTCTGTGCACATATACATATATAGATACGTATATACACACATACACATACTACATACATACACAAGCTGCACGACACAAGCTGCATGCCCTTATCCTTCTTAAGCACAAATGCAGCGAACTCCGCCAAGACTGTGGCCTCGGGAAAATTTCCAACCCTCAGTCTTGCGTCGCCCTGTGCGCCTCTTCCCCAGTCCTAGAAGCGGTATTTCGAAATCGCTGAGAACTCTCCTGGGAAGGAGTCGCTACCCATTCCGCTCAAGCCACCCGATCCGCTCAGGCAGACACAACGCATGCGCAGGCCTCCACGAAGCCCCACAAGGTCAGCCAGCTTGCTGGCGTGTCTTGAGGCCAAGAGTCACAAACAAAAGGAGCTTACAAGTTCGTCGACAAAGTCAAGGGCGAGCTGCACTGTCAGCTCCAAAGTTTGGGCTGCTACAGCAACTGACGGACTCAAAAACGCTTCCATCAAAGCAGCAACTGCGCAGTCAGACACCACAGTCAGCGAAAATCGGGGATCATGGCTCGTAGGGAGGGTAGACGCATCATCAGGGCCAGGGTGCTTGCGCCTCTTGCTCATTGGTTGGGGGTAAGCGGGGGGAGAAGAGTTGCGCATTGCTTTGCTCCGAGAGTCGGCGGCTCTGAAGAACAAGGAACTCTACTGTCAGCAGAGCAGCGGGATGAAGCACCTCCCTCTCATCCTCGGCTACCCCTCCCTTGCCAGCACAGGAGTGAGGCTCACTGTCTTCCGTGAAGTCTAAAAAGTCGTCTTCAGCAAAGCCCTCATCAGCCTCTCTGACGGCTCCGTACGATGACTCTGGATTTCGTTCAGCCGCCTCCGCAGCCTCCATAGCCTCCCGCACCAAATCTGCAACAGTTGAGGCGCTCCCTGGTCGAGCGGCAATCTGCACCGCTTCCATTGGCATTGCTGCCAATATAACTGTTGATGGCGGAGTCACTGGCTTGGGAGGCCCCTGGGGGGCCCCCTGAAGAGGCCCCCTGCTACCCTGGGGGGGGCGAGGCATGGTGGTAGGAAGAGGCAGTGCACCTACCCCAGAGCTCACAGTGCTGCTGCTGCTACTACTACTGGTACTACTACCGCCCATCGTAAGAGCCATCTTAGGGACTGGAAGAGGAGCCCTCTCAAGCGGCTGCTGCTGCTGTGCATTCAGCATGGGCTGCTGCGCTTGCAGCTGCTGCAGCTGTTGGTGCTGCTGCATGTGTGGTTGGGAGGCCAACTGGGGAGCCGGCAAGGAGCCCTCCGACTGCAAAGCACCGATCTTTTGCTGCCTTGCATACATGTGCTGCTGCTGTTGCTGCTGTTGCTGCTGCTGTTGCTGCTTTTGCTGCTGCAGAAAGTGGCGCTGCTGCGGGCTAGGTACTGCATGCGGGTGCTGCTGCAAATGCTGCGGCAAGGGTTGCAGCTGCACGGGTTGCTGATGCAAGGGAGGTCGGTGCATGTAATGCTGGTGCTGCTGCAGATGCTGCATGTGGAGGTGTTGCTGGGGAGGCAACGAGAAGGCGTGTTGTGGCATTCCGTGCAAAGTGTGGCTCGACTGCGGCTGCTGCTGCTGAGGAGGAAGCAGTTGCTGATAGTGTTGCAGCATAGGCTGTTGCAGCGGCATCGACTGGACTGAAGAGGATCCGATGGGATGCTGCTGCATTAGCTGTTGGTGCTGCTGCTGCAGCTGGTGTTGCAGCAGTTGCTGCTGCCCGAGGTGTGGCTGTGCAGTTTGTGCGCGCTGTTGAAGCAGCAGCATTTGCTGCTGCTCCTGAGTCTTGCCTTCGATGGGAGGAGTATTGCTCATCTTTTACAGCCGCGTCTAGGCGGCAGCAGGGATAGCTGACCTCTTAGGCGCTCTCCTGTGTGCTGGGTGTCTCCTTACCAACCGCGAAGGGCTGCACGCCTCCACGGGAGGGAAAAGAACACCCTTCGCGGTCAGATCTAGACGCGAAACCTACGAAGGAGAAGGGTAATGCGCGTCTCAGGCAGCATCGGTATTACTGCCGATTGAGCAAAGAGTCTCTCCCCTAGAGCGGCTCGGTCTGCCTTGAAAAACACAGGCAAGGAGGGGAACTTGCGCGAAGGGGCGAACGCGATGACTGGAACAAGCTTACTTAAATGCGCCCACGGCGCTAATATTGCCACTTTTGGGTACGTTTCCCGCATTGCGCGTCTGTGCGGGAAATTTTTTCCGGGAAGTTGCACAGCAACAGGATTTGGCAGCGTCCGAACCCCCTGACCTCCACGCCGAACGGCTGCCGCGCTGTGTATTCCAGTGTCTAATGGAAGGAGGATAATATGGCTCATTTCCTGTCATGCAGAGCTCCTTCCGACGCGGCTCCAACAGCCAACAGGCAAAGCCCCAAGGCCTAGCAGGGGGGCCCCGGAGGGGCCCCCCTAAGACTCAAGGGGGGTCTGGGCAGGCAGACGTGGAATCGCCTCCAGAGAGAGAGGGAGAGAGAGAGAGAGCGCGCGCACAAAATGAGTGATAGCTGGACTAAACACTACATATTGTGCGTCTGAATCGGTGAGAAACGGCGTGGAGGCCCTTCGGACTGCGTGCAATCGTTCGTTCGCGACGCAGGGTGCTGGCAGCCGTGTCAACGGATGCTCCCCTGTGCTCTATGCCCCTTTGATCTGTACCGTTTTTCGTCATGCGTAAGTGCGAGGGTGTTGAGAAAGGCGTCTGAAGATTTCCTGGGCGTGCCTTACCCCGTCTTCCCCTCTGCCCTGCCTTCCAGAGCTTTTTTGTGCGCGAATCGCCGTGAGTGGCAGCGCTCGTTCCTCACTTGAGTCCTTCCACGACCCCCCTAGGAGCCCTTTTCCTTCCGGCTTCAAGCTACGGTGTGATTGGGAGGGGTGGAGTGGCTGCGCGGAGCGTTCCTGCAGTGGCTCCCCTTCTCGCGTGGATTCAGAAAGCGACTCCTCCGCAAGGCACGACAGCGGATCCGTGTTGAGGCCGCGTTGGCTGCTTCTTCCCCCCCGCGAGTGAGGCACACTTGCGAGAAAACACGCAGCAGCAGCAGCCCTGTACAAGCGGCGTCGCAGACGTTGGGATCTTCTTCGCTCCTGCCTTACCGCTTCTCCAGATGCAGCGCCTTCCTGCACGCGGCGGGGGAGGGGCCCCTGCGCTGCTTACCGACACTTCAGGCATCCCCTTTGTCCGTACACCGTCGCAAGGGGCCCCCAGCCCCTCCGAAGTGCTTCGACGTCAGAAGCGCTCGCGGATGGGAGCCTCCCAGGCTGCCGATTCTGGCGAGGATTCCGACACGGAGCCATGCTATGCCTTTGAGAGCGAGGAAGGCTTGGATGTCTCTTTCCCCTTGAAGGCAGTGGAGAAGAGCTTTCGCTGCTCGCTCTGCACCGGCTACCTTCGAGACGCAGTGACCATCAAGGAGTGCCTCCACACGTTTTGTCGGTGGTGCCTCTACAGTTACGCAGAAAGTGGAGAAGCCGAGGAAGTCTGCTGCCCCTTTTGCGAGAGAAATCTGCAGCTGGCGGCACCTCATCGAGATGGTGCGTGTGTTGGCTCTAAGCGGGCGAGTACCGCGGCGCGCTCGTGGCCTCTTGAACTGCGTGTTTCTGCTGGCAGCTACGATTGCACGTTACACATATGGGCTTTCCCTTCTCACTTCCTCTATTCGAGACATGGCAGAATGCCTCTGCTCCCTCCCCCTGCCACGACGTGGATTTCGTGCCGTGTCAGAGGGCTCGCTGCGCCTTGCCTCTGCACGTCTCTGCCATGCTTACCTGGTGATCGTGATGTGGTTTGCTGTGCTTGCGCTTTTGGCCTAGGGGCGGGAAAAGACACGCGGCACTACATGCCACGCGTGACTTCAGCGTGCGTTGCTAAAGCCTTCAACCAGACGGGAAGCAGCAGCGCGGCAGCAGCAGTGAACGCAGCAGTGCTCTTCGACCGAACTATGCAAAACGTGGTTGACAAGCTGTTTCCTCATTTCGCGGTGCAGGAGCGGCTCGAAGAGGAGGAGCTGCAGCGGTACATGCAGCAGCATCAGCACAAGCCAATCCCACCAGAATATCTTGCCAGCTCTATTGCCAGCGGTGGACACTTCAAACGGGAGGCCCTCTCCCACAGAAGGGCCCGCCTCGAAGCGCGTGCCACAGCGGAGGAGGCCCTAGGGGCCCCCCCGCTGGAGCCTCCCCTAGCGCCCCCTCCGGAGGAGCAGCAGCCACGACGGCAGGCTTCAGCAGATCTTTTTTCGCAGGGCAGTGCAGCTGATGAGCAGCGAGAGAGAGGACGCGCCAGTAGCAGCACCCGCCGCACTGCGGCGACGATGCAGCAGCAGCAGCAGCAGCAGCCTCTGAATGAGTTTGTCGATCAACTGCTAAGTGCCTCCACTTGCTTCGACGAGCAGCTCACTACGGCCATCGCGTTGCTGCCAGACACCTATCAGGCGCAGTTGATGAAGGCTCGATTGGAGCTTCAACTAGAGCAACAACAAGCCCACACCCCCCCAGAGGGGGCTTTGATCGGCGGCAGTGCCTCACAAGGGCCTCATGGAGTCTTGGCGCTGCCCCTCGAGATTCCTCAGTTGGAACGCCCCTACCTGCGAGTGCCCAGCCGGATGTCAATCGGGCTGGTCCTGCGGTATCTCGCCACTCACCTGCAGCCATTGCTCTTTCCGGGGGGGCCCCCCCAAAACGCCAGAGAGGGCCCCTTAGCAGCAGGTAGTCCTTACGGGTCCGCAGAGGAGGCCCCTCTAGATTTAGAGATGGCTCTCGAACTCACGCTGGAGGGCAGCGTTCTGGGGAAAAGTCACTCCATAGATTTCGTCACCCGGGCCCGTCGTCTGAACTGCTCGGGGAAGTGTCTGTTGCTGCAGTATCGGTACAGTGCACAGGCAGAAGCCAAGGTGGTAGGCTACCACTTGGCGAAGGCGGGTTATGCCCCCCAGCAGCAGACGGCGCTTGCCGATGCCGCCTTTTGAACGCACTTCGAAAAGGCAGTCACACTGGATACAAACCCTACATGCCTGTTGCCTAAGGAAGGCATTTTTAGGAGGGGACGCACGGGAATTTCCCCCATGGCTTGCCCGCCATTCTTCGTTTGAGGCTTTAGGGTGGCGCCCACGCGTTAGCCTCGGTGAGCTCTGTGGGTCTGATGGGGGCAGCGCCTACGCTTCGACGGATTTCGTGCCCCCCTCCCCCCCGTCTCCCCCCACCGCTAGCCTTGTAGCGAGGCCCTGGCCTACTAAGTCGGCCAGAAGGCTCCCAAGTCTCGCCGGCACCGCTTGCACGCCTGCATACCCCCTCCATTGACGGGTGCTGTTCAAGCAGTAGGGTGCAAGCTGTGTTTTCTCAAAACCTTTTCGCGAAAGCACCGTCCGAAAAGGTTCTGGCTGCGCACGTCGGCGACAAAATGCATACACTGACTGCAACTTTCACGGTTCGCTCACTGGTGCCCCGCCCTAAGGGCCGCTAAAGTCAGACCCCTAACCATTTGGTTTATTAGTGTCGAAAATCCCAGAAACGCTTCGAAAAGGGGCCGCCCAGAGGCACCCGCAGCAGCAGTAGCTGCTCGCGAGGGACCCTGCAGCCGCGCGAAAAACCTTGCTGCAGCAACGGGTGTGGCGTGGCTCCTCCTCTACGCCGCACGGACCCAGCGGCAGCGAGAAAGAGGCACGAGGGCTGAGGAGGCCAGCCAGCATTAGGTGTCAGTCGTCGCCGAGGCATCCACAGCCACCAGCCGCTGCTGCATTTGCGACACTGTCCTCTGAGCCCATTCGATGCTCTCCAACACGGTTTTCTGCAGCTGCGTAACTGCCTCGTCCGCCCTCTTTACCCACGCCTGCAGCTCCTCCTGCTGTTTCTCCAGCACTGCGCGCACCAGACACACCCCATGCCTTTCTCCCCTTCGCGGACCGCAGCGCCCACCCACGCGTCTAGCGCAAAAACACGCCTTCTCCTCTTCGCGGCGTGGTCAAGCAGTTAAAAGAACTCGCTCGACGGACAGGGCCTTAGCCAGCACAACCCCACAGGCGCGCACTCACCGGACAGACGCACAGATACACCACCAGCTTCCTGGTGAATGCCTTTCAGCAGCTTCAACCGCTGTAACACAGAAGGCAGCACCGCTGCAGGGGCTTTCCACCTCTCACAAATGTCGTAGAGCTCCTCCACGCGCTGCCAGTCGCTGGCAGCCGCAGGGGCCCCCGCGTTGCGCCCCCGCCCATACTCCCCGCCACTGCCTACACTCGCCCCATAGGCGGGTGTCGATACACCCTCCGCTGCCATATCCAGTTCATGCCGCCGCTGCTGCAAGGCGTGCAGCTCCAGAAGCAGCCCCTGCGCAGAAGGGAACATCGACGGACAGGAAACCATTGTGCATACACCCCGAAAGGCCTTTATTTGCCAGTCGCTCTTGACTGCTGGGATCTTCCCCCACGCAGTGCCGCCCTGCCGCAGCGGCAGCTCTGGCTACCTACACACTAGGTCTCAACAAAAGCACTGACTTGAACGCGCTTCTGTAGGCTTTCGATCTTTTGGGCGTCGAGTAGCTTGATGCGCTGCTGCATTTCGTTCACAGCCTCAAAGAGATCCGCGTGGGGGAGGAGACTCATTTTGTGAAGACCCATCTTGTTTTCAACAAGTGCCAAACGCCGTTCTAAGAAGGTGATGCGGCTCTGCTCGATCATGGGTGACAGCGAAGGAACACAGTAGACTTCATAGGCCGTCGAAGCCAGCTCCGCGCCACCGTCTCCAGCTGTCACTCCTCCGGAAGCCGCTGGCTGTGCGTCGCCTACTCTCACGGCCACTGCCGATGTCGCAGCCGAGTCTGAGCCATTCGCATCAACACAGCACCGCCTCACCGTCCAAGCCGTGACTCTTCACACTCCGATGCACACGGCTGGCTTTCCAGGGCCCCCCCTCACAAAAACAAAGGCTCTCCTCTCCCAAGTTGCGGACGGCGAGGACTACGTACTGGAGCTTTTAGAAGGAAGCGATAGGGCTTCCGCCTCGTTGGCAAGCACCTGCTGCAGCTGGGTAGACGCCGTGGACAGGTGCTGCGCCAGCAGCGCTGCTCCAGACCGCATACCCGTAACTGGCTCGATGTGCGACACCAACGCCTCTGTTTTCTTATCGCTCAGCACACTCGAAACCTTTCGTAGGCGCACACAAAGGAAGGATCACAAACACAGACGCATGCGCAGTGGGGAGAGCGAGAAGGGTCTAACATGTGCGTTGCGGAAAGACTCCACGAAGAGCGACGTCAGGGCAGTCAGCCGACGCCCTTGAAGCGCCGCATCTGCAGTGAGTCTGCATGCGGGGTCTCTCAGCTGCCGAAGCAAACAGCGACGTCTAAGAATACCGCCTGTCCATTAGGAAGTCTACGATCATGAGAAATAACGCCTTATGCCTGTGCAGCAGAGCAAGCACCTACTTGCATGCGCAGCCTCTTGAGTTCCTCAATAAGGGACAGTGGATCGTTCCCAAAAAGGAGAGCCTCTTTAGCCCCCTGAGATAGCCGGCGAGCTTGGTACTGAACCTGCAAGAGGCCTGTGGATTTGGAAGATTCTCCCTGCTCGGCGGAGACTTCGTCCGATGGTGCAGCCTTCTCTGGCTCAGCGCCCTCTGTGCCAACCCCTTTGGGAAGGTGCACGCGCTCTTCCACAAGGAAAGATGACACGAAGTCGAGCATTTCCTCGACTTCGCTTTGCAACCGCCTCAGCCGGGCAATGGGTGTTTCAAAGGAAGAAGCCTCACGAAATTCCGATACCGTAGAGGACATCTGCAGGAAAAACACGCATATCAAAACATGCATCTCATGAATCACCGCACAAGACACGTCAGCACGTTCAACAGATGCCACACCCACGAAACCACCGCCAGTCAAGAAGCGGAGTGTTAAGAAGCACAACAACGGTGCAAAGTGCATGTGTCAAACAAGGCTGCCTGGACTGCTAGCAACTCCCTCTCGCCCCCTGTGCACCTCAACGGCGCTCCAGCACTGCCCGCACTCTGTGCCACAGCTGCCCTAAGCAAAATGACGAACAGAACCCCAGCGGGCTAAAATTTCGAAAGGCAGAGCAGCAAGTTCAAATCAAGAGGAGGCCCCGCCACGCCGTCGCTTTCAACTCGAAGCGATCCGCTATACTGAGCCAAGTTCCCGGCCGAAAACACGCACACAGGGGGATATACCATTCTCCATACAGTAAGTTCACTACGGCTTCCATCAGAAAGACACTGCACTGAAATTACTGCTCACAGATCCGATGTCGCTGACTTTGTCGCCCTTGTAGGCTGAGAGCACCGTTCGCTGGCCACGAACTTCCATCACACCCGAGCTGGAGCCCCTCCACGCGCGCCGCGTGGAGAATCCATTTTGAAAAGCAGTGCTTTTGTATGTTTTTCCTGAGAAGCACAGGCCCATACAAGGTCCATGGAAGACGTGTTCATGTGCGGCTGGCTCTCCAAACTCCAGCAGCACCACGAGCTGCGTTGATCGCCACGAAGAGGGAGGTGGGTGGGGTTGGCCTAGTCGTTCACGTACCTCGGAAGAATTCGTAGGCAGTACTTGGACGCACCTCCGTGTCGTCGATCTCTTTTGCGCCCCGCAATGATCGGTGTGCATCTGCCAGCCAAAAAAGATGCACGGGAAGCACCGCAAGTCGGCCGGTTGCATTCCACCATGTACCAGTGCAACAGCAAAAACACAGACACTACCCCCTCTACATAAGGGAAGAGCTCATGTTGAACATCATGAAATTTAATATCCCCAAAGTTGTGCCGTGGCAAACTGTATGCGAGCCACGTGCACTTGAACCCCTGTAAATACTCTCAAACCTCAGTGAAACTGGCGTAGGAGAGCCCAAACAGATGGCATTGGTAGGACAGCCAAATCACATGCACAAGATGAAAACATAGGCGCAAATCTCTCTTCACGCACCTCCTTTATCAATGCCGTCTGGTGAGGAACTTGCATGAGACACCACGGACCCAGGGTCAGGGGTGTATTCATACACTTCCTTCCCACCGGCACCATTTGCGCTGAGAAGCAGCTCTACGCGCTTGTTGGACCTTGCTGAATCGTCTTCACCCATTTTAAGCCGCGAAATACCACAAGGAGGCTTTGGTGACTGCTGCACTCTCCAGTGACGGCTTAGCAAGAACGCCGTGTCAGCTTGATAATCCTTGTACTCATAAGACTGAGCATCCCGGTACCACTGGTGTAAGGCTTCGATGATGCTGCTCCCTCGATGAACAGATGATCTGAGGAGTGATAAGCCCACTTGTGCCTTTCCTCCTTCCCGCTGCAGCTCAAGTAACGGACGACCAGCGTGTATGGTAATGTCTGCCAGCTCACTTCATCCGGCACTCACACACATGCGAAGCCACCTTCCATTGCGAAAGTTTACCAGTCGTGTCAATGGGCAGGTACAGGTAGGCGTCCTCGTGGAATATCTGAGCTCAAAAATGGACTCCTGTCACTCGGAATTCATGCGGGAAGGGTTGAAGAGGGCATATGGCCTTGGAGAAAACTCTCGGCAGCCAAATCAATAACACTAAAGAGAATATTTAATATAGTACGCGACAGATAATAGGAAGTTTATCTTTGTTGTCATCGTTGCATGTCAATGGAGTGACTGGCTGGCGCATCCAGCAGCAGTACCTCGCTGCAAGAAGCCGCCACGGTCTTCTGGCATTTCAGAAGTTTCCGATTTCATAAATTAGGTGAATGCCAAAGTGGGCTTTTAAAATGCCGCCATGGGTGCGGCTAAGGAGTGAGACGTTGTGGGTAGTGATAAAATGCAAATGTGAAGGTTGACTGACTGGTCCTTACCACAGGGCAGCTGATGAAGATACTCAAGGGAGTATGCAGCTCTCAGAATTTAATAGCGTCAGGAGGTGAATGTGTGCAAACTATGGTCAAGATGCCGTTTGGGGGGAAATCACAGTCATTCCGTGCAGTCCGAAAAGCCTGCTACACCAGCTGATGAGGCTTCTGACCTACTGTGTCCAGCATAGCGACCTTAAAGGGCAAACCGTTTGGCTGCTGGGGCATGAAACTAAGCTCTACAATCACATACAAACAAGGCGGTCAAGCTCTGCGAATGCCGTGGCCTTACGAAACGGACATGCATACACTGAAGGAATGATGCACTTCATGAACATAGTACCTAGGCTCTGCGAGCCAGGAACGAAGCCGCCCAGGCAGAATATATATGAACCCTTAGAGAGTAAATACTGTACAACACCAACATTAAATGAAAGCCTGCTTTTATTTCGGTAAATCCAGGAACAATCACCTGAGGCTGCTCAGACAATAATTATTAAACTGTCCCCGGTAGTCCAAGGAGAGTACGGTGCTCATAACCAACTAGTGAATAATGCTTGTAAAACGTACCGTTTCGGTGAAAGAATGTGATTTAGCGCGATATTGCACGCTTGAACATTGTTTGTAGCGGAATAAGCTGCACTTTGACAGTTTCTACTGCACTAAGAATTAGTTAGGCAATGCCTAATTGACTTGTCCATTCGAATAACCTTTTTACTGGGCAGTATCGTTTACAACCAGACTCAATGTTGTGTGCATGTGCGCCAGTTGCAATGTGGAGCTAGCTGTGACTCCTTATGCTGCTCAGAGCACCCACGCGCGCCCTGGCTGGGCCGCTTACCTCGTGCCAAAAACTCTGAGGGGCGCATGTAAAGGCCTATGTAAAGTCTCATTAGGAATCAGTGTAACTCTAGACTTATTGCTAACGCAGCAGAGCGTATTGATTGCTCCACACCAACACACCCTCCTCATACCCCCTCCTTTTAGAGTTATCGACATGAAGGAAGGACAGCTAGGGTAGGCGCAGTTGCACTCGATAAGCACTTCAACTAGTCAAAGGTAATTAAGTGTACCAACTGGTACACACGCCCACAGCATTCGCTTTACCGTACCTAGCTAATAAACATCTGCAAGAAGTAAGATCCACGAACAGATCAACAAACTAACCATTTTCCTATTGACCCATAGTTGGATACAGCAGCTGCAGCATCAAATGTTGGAATGTTGATCAGCCTGCCGGACCGCGGGTAGAGCATGGAGGGAGTTTTTGAAAAAGCGCAATAATTCTTAATTAGGTTTGTATTGAGCCTTGAGGAAAAAGTCTGCCCTCGAAGACTTCAGATGCAGTCATATTGGCTAGCCCCGCATTATTCGATGCAGCTATTCCCCTTCTCCCACTGATTGTGGATGCAGTTGGATATCAGGTCTACCCAAAAAAAAGTGGATTGTGATTGAGCATTTGATTATTCAATGACATGCCCTTTTTGGTGGCAGTTTGGGGGATAAGCTCGCTAACGATGAAAGTAGACACTACCGCAAAGCTTGTTGGGGAGTTCGAGAAAGGCTTGCGATTTGATGTAAACGTGCCAGCAACACATCCTATAGGACGGTAAACCTTGTCAGCCATAGAATAGATATCGATGCGTCGGTGAGGTTATGACGACTAGAACTGCAGGACGATCGCAAGGATGGGCAAGTATTCGAAGATTTCGTCAGGTGGTTGGAGATGTGCTTCCTTTGTACCCCTAAGAAGAGGAGAGGAGTAATTCTTGACCCATGTCTCTCAGGTGGTAAAGCAGTTCAATTGTGGCTTTATTCCTGTGGAAGAAGTCGTCTGGCTGTAGAGATTGCTACAGCTCAAGCCTTCATACAACCTCGGACTCATCGGCGTATACCAAGATCAGCTCAACAGCAAGCCTTTAGGAAATGGAGAAAACTGACTAAGATCCTATCAACAGATTCACATACCAAAAAATATATGAAGCCTTCATTAGCAGTAGCCACTACGTGCTTCAACAACTGCTTTAACAGTGAGCTGTCTCAGGCTTACCCAAAACTGCCACGCCAGGTTGTTGGAGAATGGTCAGCGACTCACCGAATAAACAAGACTGGTGGAGGTTCCACAGAATCATGAACTACTTGGGAGTTCAGGAGCAAGTGAGCCAATCTTCTGCGTCGTCTGTTAAATATGAAGAACCAAGTCAGGTTTTAGTAGCTATGTATGTCGAGGCTATGCCGACTGGCCCTCGCATGCAGTCTAAGGTGAATGACATCAGAAGCCCATAAAGGTTCCCACTGCCTCAGCAGCCCCACTCACCCTCCCAACAACACATGTACTATTGTAGGCAAATAAGTCATATAATCGAGAACTCTAAACGCATACATATAGCCACAAAGCAGTAGCAATGGGAGTAGGCCCCGCAGCACTAGGTTCCTTGGCGAGCAAAGAGGCGTACCACAGAAATGGAAATCCCTGACCCAAGAAGCAACACAGTAAATGGGGCTACACAAGATAAAGCCAAGGTTAGGGATCCACCACGGGTCCATTCTGCGCCGATGCAAGTTCATACTGTCAACCCTTGCTACTTGATGCTGAACATGAATGGGGTGTGCTTGTCGAAGGGAAGGCAAAGAAGTGCATGGTGCCCATTCACTCGTTAGCGCAGTCGTTAAGAGCCGATTTGGCTGACGGGCAGCAGACAACAGGGAATGTTAAGGCTACAACTCTCAAATGCCACTTCAAATAGGAAATGGGTCCTAGTAGCCAGGTTCATGACATCTGTGATGGACCCGTGAACCCTTATGTAATTGTAATCATGCCTTGGGCGACGTAGTGCAACGGGCGCACGCGGCCACAGCGGCATCCTATGAAGATTAATGTGCCACCAACTGATGGGAGGAAGCGATTCTTGGTTTCCTCAACAACGCTCACTATATCTATGGTGAGCGGCGTCGAGTTGGTACCTCAGCACCTTGAGGCACTTTCAAGATAAGGACTCAGCAAAGCAGTAAAAAGAAAAATTCTGACGTGCATACCGTCTTACTGGCTCCGCAGCCAGCCCTTCCTACGGGAAATGTGATTCAGCTTTCAGCAGAGTAAGACGAGAAAGGAGCGAAATTTTGAGGAGGCTTTTGCGGAGGTATCGAGTAGTTACAAGCTGCAAGCAGGCTGCTCACCTACTGGTCGTCAAGCTCATCGTACTGAGATCGTTCCCGGGTGAGCGCCGAGCTGTGTTCTGCATCATCAGAAGCCCCACAGCGTGAATAAGAGATGGAACGGCAGGTGAATAATCTGTTGGAGGCATTAAAGTGCAAAAGGAGATCAGTGCGTTTAGGGATAGTCCGGTGCTTGTCCTCCAAACCGACAACAGATAGATACTACGGTTGAATTCTGAGCCCCTAAACAAGATCACTCTTATGCACAAGCTTTCAGTGGCCCATGATGGAATTTTTCGACAGACCACAGGGCTCAGCAAGCTGCTTGACATTTGACATTTGGCTTTGCCCTCGCCTTGTAGCACATTCCTATTCACCCCGAAGACACCAACAAAACGGCATTCCGCAATTGCACTCACAAATTTAAGTATGCCTGTATGCTGTTTGAACTTCTTAGTGCCCCAGGTGAGCTGCATCAGGAAATTTATTGAGATTTTAGCGGTCCTGGTTTGGAGACGTCCCTGCATGGACGACGCCTTAGTATCCACCCAAAGTGTTCAAGAGCAGTACAGCACCTACGGCATGCGCTTGGGCTGTGTACTGGACAACCAGAGTTATGTACAGGAACGCAAGTGTTCAGTTTCATTGGGACAATTGTGTTTCTGAGGTTCCATGTTTCTGGCGTAAAATTCGAACAAGATTTGGCAAGATTGAAGCAATCAAGGCATGGCCTTTACCTTAGTTCACTCCCAATACACGCTAAGAAGTTTCACGAATGTGCATCTTCCCAACAGGGCGTTGATTCTAGATCTACCAGAATCGCTGGTCCTTTAACTAGCCTAATAGAAAGGTGCAGTATATGATTACGAAAGGGGAGGCAAGTGCAGTAGCAAAGATAGTAATTGGCGGCATTAGAACTTCTCCGGTACTAGCATTGGCTGGGCACCGGCAACACTTCTTCCTAATAGCCGATGTAAGTAAAGCACCGGTGGGTTCTCTTCCCGTTCAGCAGACAGCTTTTCGAAATACATTTAATTGCTGCTGGCTATTCCCATCGCTTTACGGAGATCGAGCATCGGCGTGGACTGGGGGAAAAGGGACTCTGCGCGGTGTGCCGTAGCAAGACATAGTTTCGCACTATAGTGGCACCAGGTTATTGTTCAGGACAACCACCAGTGTGTTATATACCCTCAAACGAGGCTTAAAAGCTTTACTATCCCTATAGTTGTTCTCTGGTGCCTCTTGCAGCGCAAAATCGCACTGAGGTGTAATGATTGCGTCATTGACGTGGTTGCCGATGCGCTTTCGACATTCCAGAATTTTAGTATCGTACCGCACAACCGCACCTGCTTATGATGGTGCACAGTTTCTGTCGATATTCCGTCTTGGGCTTTTGACATCTGTGCATCTGCTTTTATTGTCAAATTCCAATATCCCACAGCGGTGACGCACACCCACGTTGAAAATGGCCTGTTATGCTTCGAAACAAAGCGTAGACTTCGTCACTTGTACATTCCGAATACGCCAAGTGCCTTTTTGTGAGACTCATGAGGCATGTTCTCTCGGGCCATGATGATATTTTACACTGCAAGATATAAGCTTTCATAATCCCTTTGGTGTCCCGGAGTGCTTCCACCACCCGAAGAGTATGCGCTACCAAGCGCAGATGGTCAGCAGCCGCAGCTGCATAGTTCTCCTGAATCTAACCTTCGAGGCCTTCCAGTTCCTAAAAGGATTTATATTGAACCGATTGTGGACATATTTCGTTGGACTTACGGAGGTCAGGGGTCAGCCTAGCACTCACGTCGTGGTCAGCTTGCCCAGTAAATACGCTCATTTTTAATCCAGTTATCCGGCTCGTTGACGGCTGACAAAGTCGCGCAATTTTTCTTGTTTCGTGCATGGAAGCTCCATAGTTTCCCTATGAGAATCATTGCTGATAGGGACTGCAAGTTGGTAAGTGTGTTTTTGAATGCCTTCATGATCCACCAACACATTAATCATGAAATGCGCGAACACTGCGAAGCTCCTTGAGGCAGATAGACAGCACGAGCACACTAAACTCACTCTCCTGCAGTATTTGCGAACCTATGCTTGTAAAAAAGCAACTGCCTTGCCTTACTTTCTTCTTCTGCTATGTAGGTTTACATTGTAGCAGTACAGTTGTCTGCCTATTTCTCTCTCGCATCCCTGCGCTACACTGAGCAGCTCCTCTCGATTGTGGGCCTGAACATACTGGTATACGGTCGGCAGCTGCTCTGAGCGAAGCTGGAATTCAGGAAACTGCTGGTCAGTGCACGGGAATGTACCCGCAAAGCTGATGCCAGACAAGAACAAGACTCTGGCAAATGGCATTCAGCTGCATTTTTCGAGCCTGGAGATTTATTCCTGGTGGACCAGCACAGTTGACGAGGCGCACCTTACAGTGTCCAGGAAAAGGCTTCTGTGTACAGCTGGCTACAACTATTCGCAATTCTCTCACGAATGAATGCTCTTTCGTAACTTGTCGATCCCCCTGAATTTTGGGGCGCCACAGAACTACCAATACTGGCTTCCAATAGAAGTTTTAAAACTAGCGTATTCATCCGTGGACTCAAAGAAGCTTTTAAGTGTTTTGATATATCTATCGGATCTAGACCGAACTATCATGATCTTCTTAGCCGAGCTCAAGTGCGGCTGCCGCGCAGGCAAGTGATCTGCACAGAGGCGAAGGATCCATAGGGATTTGTCGAAGTACTAAATTCTAGAGCTATTGACCCCCGATTATTTGCTGGACAAAACTAGCTGGGATGGTTTGGAAGGCGCTAAATTCATGGGTTGACGGATGAGCAGCTTGCCGGCTTTGTTCCATGCGGGAGATCTGCGCCTCCGTTCAGGAAACGACGCCAGAAGACGTAAACACTGCCCCATTTAGTCCCGACGTGGGGCAGCATGGCTGGGAGTTTAGGGGGCAGTCACGATGTGATCTAAGTTTTCAAGCTCTGAGAGAATTCCCTTGTCTAGAGACGTATGTAGAGTGACAGATTCTTCTCTGCGCCTCAGATTCAACTTTGGCGTCGTTGTAATGGAGAGTGCAGTACATGCAAGTGTCCAGCACATCTGAATGCAACCTACGCCTTTATTATCCGGACAAACCAAGATTACTACCTACTTTTGTGGGCGCTTCCCGGTGATGTACTTGGTCGGTCTTACAGCTGTACTCTCGTACCTAACTGGAAACGTATACAACTATTTAAAGTATATCGCGGTGTTGGAAGCATTCTGTGTAGCTAACGCCTGATGGAGACTAGTGGTATGGTATATCCATGAAAACAGCATCAAGCCCCTGAGCAAACGCACTGTCAGTTGTCTGGAAGGTACGAGTACACATGTCTGCTGCTATGAATAAGCAGCATTGCTCCTCTAATAAAGAGCTCTCTTCTGCTGCTTCGGCGTGTACAACATATGGAAAATGCCAAATGTTCTCGTTGATCATTGTCAGCTGCACAACGTGCATCGACCTTGCTAACAATGTACGGAGGACGCGCCTCCTAGTTGCTGGCTTCGCTTGCAGCCTCTGAAAGGTATACGTATGGGGATGACGACACAGTGAGGGAACAAGCAGCAGTCCACGCCCTGTTGGTTGCCAGTCCTGACTCCACCTCCAGTCAAAAAGGGGGTGTTAGCCCCTAATGCCACTCGCGACCAGGCATGCATCTGTGAGCCACACAGCACTACTTGGTAAGTTGCAATGGTTTCACTGTGCCTATGCCAATGGCACGGTGTGTGACCCACTGAATGCCAATAAATCTATGTTACTCCAAATGGCAAACTCAGGAACCACTGGGTGTCGTGCGGCTCCCAGAAAATACCAGCACCACTGTCGGCATATATCCCTTGCATAAACTTCCATCTCTGTGCAGCACAATTAACGGTTGCATGCGCATTCGTTCTACTCCACTATGCATTGCACAACTGCGCGCCCCTATCTGTGGGGATGCTGCTCAGCAGCTTCAATCACCGGGCCGCAGGGCGCACTTCCCGCGGCAAAATGCTAGTTTAAGCCCGGCAATGAATATGGAGAAGCAGCAAGGGGCGTGCCCTCAAGTGACGTATAAGGGCATCTGGCTGCCACCCCACATGCGTCCCAGTCCCATTTAGTAGCACTTTCTCTGTACAACGGAGGGACCATGTTCCTCATATTCTTCGCGGCTACACCATGCAGCCTGAAAGGAACTGAGACTCGACAAGATGGAACCGCCTATCCACGCTGACTGTCGGCGCTCTAAAGACCCGGGGGCCGCAAGCAGACGCACCTTCTGGCCCCCGCAAACTGCCGGATCCTCCACCAACTCGCGATTTAACCGCTCAACCATTCCTGCCCACACACAAAATGGAAGACAGCGTTTCTTGCAGCGACTGCATTGGACTCCACACCCACCCACGCGGGTGCGTAAAACCCCATGCAAAATGCGTCAAGAGGCAGACGGTGCACCTCTAGAGGCTACAGCCACAAAAAGCGGCGGGCAGTAACAACGCCAAACTGCGTGAACACGTACCAGGTATGGAGGAGCACCCGCCTGTGAGGATCAGGATGCTTAGGATGTCCCTGTTACCCTCGGCCTCGACCGCCTCAGCCACCTGTCGCACTGCCTCCGGAATTCCCGGGAAGCCACCGCCGCTACCGGGGAGCGACGCCAGGAGTGCGGGGCAAAAGAGCACCTCGGGGAGCTGCGGGGAAGCACTACACATTAGCATACCGGTCCTCTGAAAGAACGCACCGATATGGTGAGGGGCCTGCATCCA
Source organism: Cyclospora cayetanensis (assembly GCF_002999335.1). NCBI lineage: Eukaryota > Apicomplexa > Conoidasida > Eucoccidiorida > Eimeriidae > Cyclospora > Cyclospora cayetanensis. The sequence continues at coordinate 15,454 of NW_020312106.1, read as the reverse complement.
GCTTGTACCACTCTTCGAGAGCCTCACAGACCCCCACAGCTACAGCAGAACAACAATGCATGGTAGAGCCACACATCGCCCCACTAATGTTACAGCCCAGAACGCGAAACAAAGGAACAGAGTGCCTCGACGTGCCTTCATGGCAACTTGCTCTGCCTCAAGCCGGGTGCCATCGGGCAGTTCCATCACCCCTCCTTCATTTCCACTGCTGCCCGAAAGTAATGCTGCCGCAGAAGCCGCGGATGAGCATGGAAATAGGAGCTGGGATTGAATGAATCCCTCTGGAGTGAAGGCAGCGGCCGTCCCCCGCCTTTTGGGCTGTTGCTGCTGATTGGGAAGGGCAATGGGCTTTCGTGCTGACGCCACATCCCGTGGGTCGTCTGCTACACGGCAGAGCCCCTCCTTGAGGTAAGACAAGGTCTGCATGCGGCTACACATTCACAAAGGACCAAAAGAAAGCAGACACCATGCTCTTCAAGGATGCTGCAAGCGATGGCACACAGGCGTATGCAACATGCACTGAAATTGGCCCTATGTGGAGCTGCCCCCCTTGTGGTCCTAATACACAGAACCGTAAGTGGGCCTTCCAAGCGGCGGCACGAAGTGTGTTTGTTGGATCGAGCTAAGAATGTTATATTGCAATCCACGTCTATTTAGCCACTACTTAAAATATGCCAGTCATGCCGATGCCCCCACCTCCAGTGCATATACGAAGGATGGACATTATCCCAGTCCCCTGGTTTGTCTAGCGCCCGTTTAGACACCCGGTTCTGCGCGGAGAAGCGGGCGAAGCTGGGGAATACAGGCAGGTTGTGGCCCATGAGAATCGCTCCAAGTAATTGACTCATTGCGTCGCCACCCACTGGCCACTCTGACACATGCTGATCTAAGACAAAGGAGTCTGCGACGGGAGCAAGCGAGAGACCAGAGGCTCCCATGTCAATTACTAAGGCGCTGCTCCTCCCTGCCGCAACACAGGAGAGTAGTGCCCGCTTTGCGGTGTACAGACACCCCACTTGTAGCCCCTCGAAAAGTATCTCTGCCATCTTCTCCCTTATCTCGCGGCAGTGAATATTTGGCTCAGTGAGAAGTACAGGCTGCTCCCGCAAGTCTGCCCCCATGCCACATAACTCCGTCAAACGCAGTACGCTGTCAGGAGAGGGCATGGTATCACCGGTGCTCAAGGTGCCCAAAGAGCCCCTCCCTCCTTTTGCACAACGTCCCGCAGAGCAAGGGGGTTTGCCCGTGCAGCTAAGGGCCACAATAGTCTCAAATGCCTCTTCGTGTAGTGTGTATGTCGGACTCGTGTCGCCGTCCCGCTTCCCACTTGAGCCACGCCACGTCGGGTAAAGTGCGGGCACCACTTCCACACCATCTCGACGCTCAGAGAAGTTTAAAGGGAAGAGAAGCTCGCGAGCTGCAGCGGTTTGGCTACTCTCTGCTTCATAATTACTTCCAGCCGAGCTGTATATCTCGCGAACACCGATACACGAATTCAGGAGCTGCGAGGGGCTACCCTCACCGGCATAACCCACGCGGGTGCTCGATGATCCAATGTCCACCACAATGCTAGAAGTGGCCAGTTCCATCTTGAGCGGAGGCCTTACGCATGAGCTAAGCACCTATCGAATAAAATATTTCCGACCCAAGGAGCGAATAGCCCGAGAAACCCAGATAAAGTACAGTCGAGCAACAGAAACCACCCTAGGACGGAGATGCACTCCCTTGGGTCACCAAGCTCCAATCGCGCACATTCGGCTGCCCTTACGAGCGCCGCAAGCACAGAAAGCTTCGCCTCGGGTGCAGACAGGAAAGCCCTCTAACCGAATGCTGGGGCCCTGGGAGCGTCAAGCCCGCAGCCCACCAAAGCAACGAAATATTGAAAAAGGGGTGGAAGCTGCAAGGTTTGGGGAAGCTTGCGAGTTTTGGCTCTGACCGCAGCGTGTGGTTTTCTGTCCTTCACTCATATACGCCATAGCGTGGAACAGCCCGAGACACAAGTCCCACATCCACGAGGTACGTGGTATGAGAACGACATGAAGTGCGGCGCAACAAGATCTAATGAAATTGCTGGAATCGTCTGAAGGGACAGCGGGGAATGGCCTCCCTGGTAAAGGGCGCAGGGGGTCCACCCACCGAATTGCACAGTGCTCAAACCCCGTAACAGGGTGCAAAGAAGCACTTACGCTGTTGGTGCCAGTAGGCTTATACGGCAACAACTAAGCGAATGCAAAGAATAAGCGTGAAATTGACTTGTTTTGCCCTGGGCATCATTGTCTAGGGGTGGCCTGAGAGGGGGCCCCGAAGCCCCTCGCATGTAGCAATATTCGGAGCTCTCATGATGATGTACTGCAGATTATGGGTTATTGTGCTGTGCCTTTGGTACTGCACTTTTCTCATGAACGCAAATTAATCTACCTTTCATAGATCAGCACCTCAGTTTGATGGCCCACCCTGTTGATCGCACTTGAAGGCGCTCTGAAGTGCTGCCCTGAGCCGTAGTACCGTCTAACTTTGGTTCTCGGCAAGGAGGCGCTGTGACTACCTATCTGTGTGAGGCTTTTGTAGCGGCGCTGTATGGCAGCTCAGTGCAGCAGGGCAGAAACAACTGCGTGTAGCCACGCGAGGCGAATGATCAGGAAATGCGGGCAGGCCGCCTGGGGAGATTGCACTGAATCGATTCTCCGGTTTTTTTGGAAGGCTTATGCACCACCAAGGTCGTTCTCAGTGCTAGGCAGGTGGCGACTTATAACTGGTGCGAGCATGAGGGCTTAGGCTACACACAAGCGGAGCGCAATCAACGCTTTTTTTCTTCAATCAGAAATTTGCCTTCAGCGATGGGACACTCTAGCGGAAGCAGCAGCGATGATGAACTGAGAAGCGGTTCTAAAAAGCGGAAGTCCAAGAAGGAAAAAAAAAGTTCCAAGAAAAAACGCGATAAGCATTTGGAACGCACCGAAGATAACGACTCTTTCCTTGTGAGCCAGTGGTCCTTTAGAAGCTACCAGGGACGTAGTTTGCCCTTCTGCTTAAAGCCTTCCATCTCTTCTCTCCCACAAAGAGAAAGTGCGGTTTATTAGGAACGACGTTTGTTGCAATTTTGCCTGAGAGATACAACTGAATGGAATCCATAGGACTCACTCGTTGTTGCATTCATTTTGTCGCTTCAGGATCAAGTTGACAAGGACGACGTGGACAGACTGTTGCTCTCGCTGCTTCAGATATCTCCGCAGGTGGAAGGAGAAGTGAGTTGGGAAGGGATCAAGCTCTAGAGCGTAATAGCGCATCTTGTTCAGGATACGACTCCACGCAGGAAACTCTTATTCAGTATCGCTGTTTCCCCCATTGAGTGTGCCATTTCCCATTGTTCGCTTCAGCTGGTGGATGTATTTAAGCAGCTCGACTTGAAGGGCACCGTGTACTTACAGGACCTAGGAGACCCCAGGCTGCGCAAGAAGCTGCGCCACTTGTTCAGGGCTCTCCTTATTGGAGAGGTGGGTGTCATGGCTCTTTGTTGTCTTCTGCTGTATTGTGTGTGCAAAGCTTTTTCTTTAGCAATGTTCTCGCACACGACGTGGTATGCGTTTGTGGATCTGTGTGCCGTATGCTGAGTGCATCCTGGTCGTGCGAGCTGGCCACTTGCACTTCTTCAGCACCATGGCGAACGGTATGATGGTGATGGTGTACTGCGGGTGAGATGTCTATGTGCATGTAAAGCGATGCGCTGGTTTTCTTTCAGGTAGAGGGTGAACGGGGCAAGGGGTGGCGCAAGGTGCCGGCTTGTAAGAAATCACTTGCTAAATTCGTGAAGCGTTGCTGCAAGGCATTGCAACCACGGCTGGGCCCTTCGAATCCAGTATTCGAACCTTTGATTTCAGACTACGCTTTGACTGAGAAGGACCAAGAGACCGAGGAACAGTCTGCAGGCTTTGACCCTGCCAAGGCTGCACGAAAGGCAGAGGAAGCTGTTCAGCGTTGGCGCGAAGAGCAGGCCCCAATTGAAGGGCTTTCATCGGACTCGATTTCTCAGAAAGAACCACTTGAGCAAAAGCCAACGGCATCGGGAGCACTTGCTGTGAGTCGGCTAGGCATTTCTGTGTCTGACAAATCCACAAACGCAGGCGGCGGTGCCTGTAAAATTCATGCACGCCAGTTCTCTCGTGCATCTACGAACTCTTCACTGAATGGGCTGTCACTGCTTTAGGAGAGCCTCGCGCTCATGAATTTTGGTAGAGATCTCAAACTTAAGGGCTTGCTTCTTTGTGTGGTATCAGCGAGAGGAATGGATGCTGGAAGCTCCAGCCTATCTCCGTTGTTTGGCGGCGAAGGATGGGCCAGACTCCAAGAGAAAACGTAGGCATATTCCGTCCTGCAACCCTTCCTTAGCTTGTATGGCTGGCCTTTTAGTTGATTGTAGACTGGAAACTCTTGTTAGCAGTCTGTTTATCGAAAGGAATACACTTGTGTGTTGAATATGGACTGTGAACACGGCGTTTCGGGGCAGAGATACTGCAGCAGAAAAAAAAGGACGACGAGGAAGCTGTGCGGGTCAAAGCTGTGATGGAAGAATGGAATAAAGCATGCAAGATGAAGAGTCTGAGAGAAATGAGGGAGGAAGGTTTGTGAAATCCCAGAAATCCCAGATATACACCTGATAACCCCCTTGTCGTGCAACCCGAAACTCACTCATCGCAAGGGGTCTATATCTCGAGCAAATATTGATCCATACTATGTTCTCCGACATAGTATTTAGGGAACGCACGGCACTGTGTTTGCTTGATGGGCAGGTGAGTTTGCCGAGGGGGAGGAAGCGTACAAGCGCTGGAAGCAAAGCATGCACGTGGCGCGGAATGTATGGGGAAAACGGGCTGCAGACCAGGTTGCTGAACAGGAATTCGTGAGCTGACCATGGAACCAAATATCCTCTTAGATTGCGCACTCAAAGTAACTGTTGTTACATGCTAGGGCATTTGAGAACTTTGTGTCAGAATTGTGCCAACCGCGTCTGACAGCGGATTACAAATGCCCATTGATCTGCGCGCTTCCTTTTGCTCGGTCCTGCAGCAGCACGATACCAAAAAGGGCCAGCCGTGGCAGCGCTTCGACAGGGAACGCGATTTGCAGGCAAGCACATAGGCACATTCACGCAGCGCCAGCTGATGCCCAGCGCTTGAGTCCTTTGTACCGTAGGGTTGCAGAACAGCCGTATATGCCGGTGCTGCCGGTGTTTTGAGTGTGCGCTACAGGTCATACAACAGGTGTCACAAGCAGACTATCAGAAATTGGTATGTGGTACAGGACAGTAGAGGCACAGCTTTGGGGTGCTTTCTGGGTTCAGGAATCGTCTGGACAAGTATTCTCCCAATGCCTCCTTAGATGTGGTTACCACTTCATTCTTGCTGTTTATTTCGAAAGAAATCCCCCGCTTTTCTGCGGTTTTTCAGCTCCAACAGACCCAGTTGGCCTCGCGCTTCAAGTCTTCCTGGCAGACCTCATTTTTATGAGCATCCTGGTTCACTATAATACTTCGTTTACCAGGGCAGCTCTCCCGTAAGAGAGCAGGCGAGATCCACTGCCACCTGCTAACTACGTGTTCAGGAGTACCACTGACACTGGCCGATGGTATACTTGGTGTGTATCGCACCCAAAAGTGTTTGAATTCAACGGTGGAGTACATCATTTTTCTTGCTGCAGGAGGCCGACTGTTTTGCGCCTTTTTATTCTGGGCCATGCGGACGTATTTTTTCAGATCCTGACTATTCCCCAGTCAGCTTGGCAGTGCCTATTTTCATCAAATGCAGCTGTTGCTGCGCGTTAGCTATAGCGTTCAATTTGCTTTTTCGGTGGGGTGCAAAGGGGATCTACATTGACCAGCCAGGATCACATTTAGGGTGTAATTGACGCAGTAGGTGCAAGACTAGGCAGGAAATTGGGGGGAGAGGGGGATCGATAAGGGAACTCAAACCATTATTCACACTTGCTGGTGATAAAAATCCCCGCATCGAGGTATTTGAACTTGCGATATTACTAAATCGACGGAGCAAATTCGAATCACCAAATGATTATTGCACCGGTAACTGCATCTATCAAAAACAGGTTCTGAGGAACCGCGGCCGAGACGTGCCTTGGGGAGTTGCCCTTTGACCAAGTACAGCAAGCCATTAAGCTTCGTGCTTTATACAGCTTTGTCTACCGAAACCGCTGTTCTTTTTCGACTCAGGCCTTCCAGGTCAACATCCTATATTACTGTAACTCTTGGGAATGGACAAATTGAGTAGCACACTAGCTTCAGTGTCCATAGTAGTACAAGCTGTAGCATTTGCCGTTGCACACGCCTACTAGAGTCATGGTATAACATCATTACCGCTAGTGGCGCAGCGCTTCAGGATTATGGTTGGTATTATCTGACTGCTTCGAATCTCTGGGATTGAGCATCTACCTTTCAATCCAATGGCCTCACACTCAATTCATCTTGATGCGGACAGTGCTCGATGGGTGCTGATGATGCATTTAAAACGGTTGCGGCACGAGCTCGCTTAGTCCAATTTTTGTCAAGTTACAAGCGAATGAGCAAATAGAATGTGCGAGGGGTGCATATGAGTGTAGCAACGGCGAGGCAGGCCCGAGTGCTGTGGTGCACTGGGCTACAGTCTTGTGTGAAAGGGGAACTAAACGAGCCAACCAATATTGTCAATTGCTCTCGTTTTCTTTAGTATGGGAGTGTTAATTCTTTGTATTAAAAAAAGCAGGTAGTCTGCCCTTGAGTAGAAGCAGCTACATCCTTTCAAGGCTCTTTACAAATTGGCGCTACTGCAAACTGCAATTAGCAGCCCAAGGAACAAGTATTAGCTGCATGCGGGTCCCCTATGCTTCGACAACACTGCGTATATCTGGTCACCTTTCACCAGGACGCTTTGTACTCCAGAGGACCATCCATGTGGTGGTTCAAAGCCTACTTTTGAAGTTCATCACGGTTCTGTCTGTCTTGAATGCGTTTGGAGGTATAAAAGGGACAGATGCAGCGAAAAGGTGGGATGGAGGTGCTATAGCAAGCTGTAAGAATGCAGAATGGCAGGTAGGCTGTTGGATCTGGCAGTGGTCGAAACCGCGAAGAGGGTCAAATATGTAAAACGGAGGGGGATTGCAATGGTGGTTACGGTTGTGGTCGGTAGACTGGTAACTCAGAAGCTTTCGAGAAGGGTGGCATTAAGGGCCTCTATATGGATGGTGGTGAAGGTGTGGGGTGTTACTTTGGAATTAACCGATGTGATTGCATCAGATGGGCAGGTTGTGGCACTGAGGGGGATGAAGGTGCATGGCATCAGGATATTAAGGGTGGCTACGATAATCAGCTGGGGACAAGGATTACGGACTAGACAAAGGGTCTGAGGAGGATTACTATTGCAATGCTTCACCGTCATTCCCCGCCTCCCCATCACTACCATCACCATCAAACGACTGCAGACAATGTTCCCTGTGGATCCTGGCATGGTGAAACAGACTGACTGTACGACCGGTCAGGGCGGTTCGCACTTGTGGAATATGTTATGGCGCCTCAAGTTACCGCGATAGTGAAGTTGTGACCTCAAAGCACCGAGAAATAGACTGGTCAGGCCAGATTCATCTAACTGCGTGATATCAGCATTCACAACCCGCCGGAGGGGGCAAAAACCTGCAAATGGGTTGACAAGGGGAAAGCAGACCGTCTGTGCTGTTCTGCCTAAACTAAAAGGTATTCTGGGGAAAAGCAGGATGTATGGATTCTTCCCTGCTGGCTCCCTATGACTAAAGTGATTGCTTTCGGCAAATGTGGGCCAAATGGATGAAGCGTTACCCATTGGCAATCAGCAAGGCATGCAAGATAGAGCCGGAGAATAGACCTCACGCAATGATTCTTGCCGTCCGCTATATCCTTTGTTTCAATGCTTTTAGTGTTATGCTTCCCTGTGCAAATTCAGCTTACTTGACGCCCCGCAGGCTGGCTTTTTACCGACACAGGCTGACAAGAGTATGCATCGCATTTTGTTTGATGGCTGAGAACCCCAAGTGTCGAACAGACACGCTCCCGTGATTCGAACGCGTTGACGTGTACTCAAAAGCGTATTAGACAATGCCAATCTGTCACGAGCCATTAGCCCCCCAGCAATAAAACTGTTGTACAGCGCAGAATCGCCGAATGCTCAGATAACAGCACGCACTGCCTCAACGCCGGCACGAACTCTGCAGCTTCAGGCAGTTATTGCCCGATTCATGTAGCTGCAAAAAAGCGTTGGCTGTTCCATCAGGAGATGTAACGAATACTATGATTCATGGTTTAAATACAACTAGAAATGTACTGAGAGTGTGGACTGAAACTCCTTATGTTGAACTCGGATTCAGGCTGATTGTATCGAACATTATATCCTACTTTGCACTACTGCTATGTGCCTGGAGTTTGCGAGCCGCTAGTTCCAGTGATAATAGAATTAAAATGTTCATATTTTTGCGTCTTCCCATACCCAAGTAAATCTATGTGGCCTATCACATTGGCACTACAATAAGGGCAACGAATAACGTATCTCTCTGGTCCTTGGTAAAGCAATACCACTATATACTTTGTCGATGCCCAATCATACCCGCCATCCAGGATACTCGAAAACGCTCAACAGGCACAAAGTAACGAATGCGCTACAGCAGTATTACAAGAACCTGTTAGTTAAAAGCTTGCCTTCCGGGCAAGTCATGCCTGCGGGGCACAGCGAGCTAGTTGCCAGCGTCTGCCTCATGGGCAGGCCACGCCTGCGTAGTTGGACGGACTATTTACCAGGCATAGTCGGGATTGTAGGAATGGGGCGAGGGCTTGTGTTCCTCCTGGTGGGGATGCTCGGGATGGTGGTGGTGGTGATGGTTGTGGTGGTGGTGGTGGTGGGGAGGCATGGGGTGGGGGCGGTGGTGATGCGGGGGAGAAGGGTGTGGGAAATGGGGAGGATGAGGGTGGTGGGGCTTATCTGGTTTTTCAGGGGGGCAGGGAGTGGTGGTGGTGGTCGTTGTTGGAGGGCAGGTCGTTGTGGTAGTCTTAGGAGGGTGTTGAGGAGCGTGGTGGTGATGGTGGTGATGGTGGTTGTGGTGATGGTTGTGAGGAGGCTTTTGATGGCTTGGTGGGCACGTGGTCGTTGTGGTAGTTGGTGGGCAAGTGGTGGTGGTTGTCTTCGGAGGGTGTGGTGGGGTGTGGTGGTGGTGGTGATGATGATTGTGATCATGATGATGATGGTGGGGTGGCTCAGGTTTGGGGTAGTGGTGGGGAGGCTCAGGTTTGGGGTAGTGGTGGGGTGGCTCAGGTTTGGGGTAGTGGTGGGGAGGCTCAGGTTTGGGGTAGTGGTGGGGAGGCTCAGGTTTGGGGTAGTGGTGGGGAGGCTCAGGTTTGGGGTAGTGGTGGGGTGGCTCAGGTTTGGGGTAGTGGTGGGGAGGCTCAGGATGAGGGTAGTGGTGGGGTGGCCCATGATGAGGAGGAGGAAACTTTGCATTATAGAATGATTGAAGGAACTGGTGATACAGCCTGTCCAGGAAGAAAAGCCGGGGAGAGGTTTCTTCAGATTCTTCACTGCTTACAGCAGTGGGATCGTCGACCTCCAACTCCTGGGTAGTCTCATCCAACTGCGAAGCTGGAGCAACTGGTTCGGTTACGCCGGCATCTTCAGCCCGCGTGAGGGGAACAAGAGCCGCAAGCGCGGTGGCGAGGGGAATAAGCACCTTCATTCTCAGCCGCTGAAAGAGGAATACCTGTATTGTCCTTCCTGATCCCGAAAATGATCATGGAAGAAGAAAAGATGTGGTACAGCACTACGAACAGGAAATCGCATTAACTCAGAGGATGTACCTGCACGGTGAAAGGCTACTTGGGGGAGGGAATGCGACGGCGACACGCGTTAGGTGGGCGGTTGCTTCGCAGAGAGAGCATTACGATTCATTCTCCCATACCCCTCAATGCTACTGGCGCTCTCTATCCCCCCTGCAATCACATCCAGAATACCAGGACACCCCATAAAAGATCCACAAGGCGCCACAGCATATTATAAAATGTTAACGGAAGGTGGCAGTATTCGTACTGCTACATCTTTGTATGCAGAGCCAAGCGAACTTCAGTCCGGCATCAGAGAGCTTGTGGAGTCTGCTTAATGTATCAATGCAGCTGCCACTCGTTTGACACTCGGTCACGAAATTGCAGGTCGCCCTCCGCTAACTCCACGTGGGTAGCCAATAATCTGTAGAGTTGATGGGTACAAGGCGTGATTTGTCTGGTGCGCATCGCAGCTTCCAGATTCTGCCCAGTATTTGCCTGAGGTAGTACACAAGCAATGGGGTTTCAGTGTCTGTTTCTTAGCGTGTTGAGACATAGGGGTCTGCAAGGAATTCCGGTCAGAACAACCTGGTAACAGTGGCAAATATGTTGTCTCCTGTCCCTAGGTATTAAACGCTGTGATAATTCTGTCCGAATAAGGGTTGGCCGAAAATTCCACTGAAGCAATATGCAGTCTGCATACAGCGGCATAACCCGGCGCAAAAGGCTCATTGTCAACAATCGTGATGAAGGAACTTGACAGTGTGCCGTGGGTTGGCATACTGGATGTTTGCAGGCAGGGGTAGTTAATACTACAGCGTGTGCGCATAGCCTGCAGACAAAGGGCAAATGGAGCATTCCATGAGATGCAGCAACATGCTCGGCCGATTGGAAGAGCTAAAAGATGTAGAGGAGTGCACCTTGCTTGCAGAGGTTAAGCTTCACGTATTATAGACAAACAGATTACCGGTCTTTATCTTGCCAAGCAGTTGGTGGTCGAGTGGAGGCTGCACGTGCTACTGATCGGAACAGAAGCTGTCTGAAAATGGATCTAGGCATTGAGAAAAATTTTTGTGTACAGTTTAATGCGTCAAAACCTGCTTGCTATGCGTGTTGTGTGCACATTACCTACACTTATCGGGATGCAAATAGGATTGCTGCGCCGCACTGCAAAGCTCGGTATCTATGCTAGTGCAAACCTTTTGTGAGATTATAGCCTCTGGATCCTGAGCCCTCCTGACATGGCGCGGTTGCGCTGGAGTTTACTTTTCCTACAATATGCTGGGGTCACCGTAACATCTACCCAAAACGACCGACAAACTGGAAAATACAGGAACCTGTTTAAAATTTGTCCATTGGATAACTGATGCCACCCTGGCGGATTGAGCGAACGAGCGCTCATAGGTTTTGGGTAAAGTGCGTTCACGAGATCGTTGGTGGAACAAGGATGAGAAGTGTGCAGAAGATGGGTGTTGATTGCCTCGAAGGCGATGAAGCGCAGCTTGAAGATCGAGGGGCTGGCCCTGGGGAAAGTTCAGCTTGAATGGGCAGCAGTAATAGTGGAGGAAAGCCTAAGTAGAATCGCTCGGCTGAGAAAGGTGAGGATGCTGTAGGCCGTTGTGGCGACTATAATAGTGCTGTTGGCGACGTTGCTCGGGACGAGGACAATAAGGGCGTGCGGCTAGTTAAGGGTAAATGACCGGAAAAGGATGGTGTCGCGCAAGCGGTTACGCATGAGAAGCATCAAACGCGGCATGGTATACCCGAATGTGAAGGCTATGCCAAACGGTTGTTCGCGAAGAAGGCGAGATGTCACCTCCCGAGAGTCTCCGATGAGTACACTATTCGCCTACCCTGATGACCAAAAGATGGCAGCGGCACGTTTTTTTGGGTCGGTGACGAAATATTCATCCACCTACAATAGTGATAATGATGCTCCAAATGGGATTAACACCGAAATGACCGCCATCCTAGGCCACTCTCGAGCTTAAAAGTTGAGCTGTCTGATACAGGATTGGATCTGGGGGAGAGAATAAGATGTGACGAGCCTATTTAGCCAAAAGATCTGGTTCTTGCTCACTTTTGCCGGTGTTATCCACCGCGTGAGCGGGAAGAAACGAGACGGCAACAAGGAGACGATAGGCGTGGGCTGCCCTGGGCTGCGTGCTCAGCTGCACTTGCTGGACCGGCGAGGCGTTTCGTGTATCTCGTTGCTTAATAGCGACGGTCTTCTTGTAGACCGATGTTCTGGTATTTAAGAAAGTAGCTGTTTTTAGTAGACAGTATGAGGCAGTGTCTTTGCAAGCGACCAAAAGGCTCAGCCGCTCTAGAGTCCCTGTTAGATGTTGTGTCGATACCTCCCATTCGCTGAAAAACTTAGAGTTAAAGAGCTTCTATGTGTAGAAAATGAAAAAATAGGTGATGCTGAGTGCATATAACTGCATTGGAGCAATTTGGAGTGTTCCACTCTCTAGTCTCTGCAGCAAATGCTGGCTAAGTGGGGATGAACGCAGAAATACACCAGAAGTAACACTTCTGCTCGATCACATTACCAGTAAGGCTTCATTTTGCCCATACATGCGCACTTAATATTATTTTCGAGTGTTTCAATTAAAATATTGCCTTAAGAGGTGCATTAATCACCACGTAACTCCACCAACGCAAACTGAATAATGTTACCAAGTGACTTACTGCAAAAGTACCTTTTTCTTGGGTAGCCCCTCACGGCTCTGACATGCGGCGGAGAAAAAGCTTGCGTGTGACTTCCTGCATCCTAAATGCCCTTGGAGCATTTCCCGCTAGTTGCGTATAGCACCTAACGCAAACGCATGAAAAATTGCTTTCACTTGATTTGAGCTTGTTCAACTTTGCAGCAAACACAATGTATGAATTAGTTAGTCCCGATAGTCAATTCTTTACTAATTCTTACTACAATCTTATGAAGCGAGTTATGCTACACAAACACTTTCTATAACGCTAGTCGTATTTAACTAAGAACTTACGAAGAGTGGACAAATTGGTTCGTCTACTCGTCCATCTTGCTGCTGCAGAATACTTTTGGCTCGTTGTGAAACGGTGGAATATCGTGTGCGTGTGCGCTAGATGCTGTGTGCAACTACGTGTGGCTACTGGGAGTATTTTGTGGGGGCACCGACTAGCACCCTAGGTGATCCTTTCCCGTGATGTGGGAAACTCTGAAGACTACAGGCACGGGACGAAACTAATTTTAAGAAAACTTGGTAATTTTTTACCAATTTTGTATTTATTCATCCCTCTCAGGCGATATTCGATGAAGTGCTACACGTAACTAACGTAATGTAGAGTGCCTGTGTGTAGCATAGGACGCTACATTAGAATAGTTTGTGGAGTGGATTCATGAAGAACTTGGTATTCCACAGTCATTTTGTGTAGAATGGTGGCAATAGCTGGCCTGCAACTGAGTGATTAGCTTGATAAGTCAGTGCATATATGTTTTTTTAATCTTTTAAAGCAGTTATACATCGGACAATTTCTATTGCCTGAGCGAAAAGCATATAATAGACTAGTTTCACGCACTGTCTATAAGCAATTTTTGGTTGTGCTGAATGGAAAGTGCACATTCACTTGACTGCGCTTGGCGTGTATTCCTTTTTCGTTTTCTATACTAGTGGAAGGATATAGTCACTGTCCAAAAGAGCTGCATCACCAGGGACTGCAGGGCCCTGCCTCTTCGTGTCCATTTCATTAACCTCAAAATGGATTTTCTCCCGTGAGTTTTGGCAGTTGACTGCCCTCATACAGCCTTCTGTATTGCACCACAGTGACCACTGCTGTGTAGTGCCGTCGGCCCCGGTGGCAACGCCCGGTACTTGAATGCAGAAGAGGCTGTGCAAGGAGCTGAAGACCCTGTGCAACCAATATTATTGAAGCAAAGGGTTTCGCGGCGGCTAACCCATTGGCAGTCCAAACTAATTTAGAGAAACGACACGCCGAAGTTTTTGGCACCCGTTTCGGCCGCCTCAGTGAAGGCGCTCCATGACCCTTGCCTGCTCAACCACAGTGAGGGCTTGTGGACTGTCGGCGGCGGGGCTTGTAGGTGAAGTCTTCCTAACCTAAGAGTTGACCTCAAACTGCTCCACAATTCGTCCACATGTTTGGACGGTAACCAGCAGTGTAGGCTGTATTTTCGGACTGTGTGGTCAGAGAGTAACACGGAAAACTTAATCATATCTTTAGGTTTACCATCTATAAGAGTGGAACGAAACCTCCCAACAGGAACGGAGCCTGATCCCCACGCATCTACAGGATGTGTCATTCCTCCACTGAGCAACAGCGTTCTCTAACTACATTCTGGGGCAAATAAAGTAGGCGACAAGAACCTTTTATTCTACTATCATACGCCATTCGTTGGGTCAGTTTTGCTTGCTGCTTTCAAGCCACCAGTGCCTCACATCGAAGCCTAAAAACTTCGAAGCTTCAAGAATACGCTGCAGGACCATGCGTAGAACTGACTGGGTCGAGACGAATAAGCCGCAGCAGTCTAACAGGATAGCGGACTCAAGCAATGGCGCACCTTCAAGCTGCGCCAATCACAGCACCTTTCAAGGGTTTACTATAGCTAGCTTGCGCCACAGAGCTCATAGGCTGTGTCATAAGTCCGAAATTACAGGCTGCAAGGCTGTATGATTCCCCTGAATTACCGAACGACCAATACTAAGGAACCATAAACATTTTTGATAGAACGCCTTGCACCTTTTCCTAACCGGACATAAGTTGCTAGTAAAGAAAAGTAACGTGAGCCTGCTGTTATTCGGCAGCTCTTGCAGCGACTTGACGTTTACAGAGCATGCTGAAAACATGCCACTGTGTGCTGCAGCGGACCATTGACAGGCACTGATTTCCCAAATTACTTTACTCTACATAAAAACACCAGCAGGAAATCTATTCCTGCATCTGCTTCACATTCTAAAAGAGGCTCTGCTGTTTGTCGAAAGCTTCTCTAGCAAGCACAGGAAACTCTAAAGTGCCTTTCATGGGAGTTGCTCAGCTGGTTTGGTCATTCTTTTGGCACCCACTGCACACGGCTGCTCACAGCGCATTCCATTGTCTCCAGTTTTACCCCTACAGAAGAAACCCATAGGAAAACCGTATTTGTAATCAGTCGAGGGGAAACCACTTCAGACAGGCAGAGTATTTACCAAGTTGGCGGTGCCAGAAAGTATGGATATGGTGGAGGCTCCATCGGCCAATTGGGTCTGCTGGTCGTAGTAGTTGTGTGGAAAGCAGGGCGAAGATGTCCATGGTGATGATGATGGTGGTAGTGGTAGTGATAGTCGTGGTGCTCCTCAGGGTACTGAGGTGGCGTAGGGCAAGGGGGTCTCTCGTGGTCTGGCGGGCAATCCGGGTTTTCAGGTTTATCTGGCTTGTCCGGCTTCTCAGGCTTGTCTGGCTTTTCAGGCTTGTCTGGCTTGTCTGGCTTTTCAGGCTTGTCTGGCTTTTCAGGCTTGTCTGGTTTTTCAGGCTTGTCTGGCTTTTCAGGCTTGTCTGGCTTTTCAGGCTTGTCTGGCTTTTCAGGCTTGTCTGGCTTTTCAGGCTTGTCTGGCTTTTCAGGCTTGTCTGGCTTTTCAGGCTTGTCTGGCTTTTCAGGCTTGTCTGGCT